>NC_044560.1:16866309-17093809 GCF_007565055.1 Rhinopithecus roxellana
TGCACTCCAGCCTGTCTCAAAACAAACAAACAAAAGCAGTAAATAAGTATAGAAAAATGCTGCTTGGTCCTAAAAATGCTCCTATGGACTATACCTGGTTTTTGGAACACATATAGTTGGGTATATAGTTAGGAGTAGAATTGCTGGGTCATAAGGTGCATGGGAATCCTGGCTCTGTCACTTAACAGCTGCATGACATTAGGCAAGTACCCAGAATCTCCAGTTTCTTTATCCATACCAAGGAGCTAATATCACCTTGATGGGTGCAAACCCATGAAGACTACTTTCGTTAATTAACAAAAGTTTGTAGTGCTAAGAGACATTTTCTCTAAAGCCACAGATTTTTAGAAAATTTGTTGCTCAAATTATCAAGAAGAATGGAATATACCACTCTTACCTGGAGGATCAGTTACTTTGATGCAGAAGAGCAGCCTCAATTTCTAACGCAGGTGCAGAGCTTCAGATAAGGGGTTTCCAGACACAACATTCCACATTTATCTTGGCATCATGGTTTCCAAGGAAACAGGATCTTGTTAGCTGGGGCCTGATGATAATCCCTTTACACATAGCCTGGTGTGTTTAGGGGCTATCAAAACACTGCTTCTTTAAAAATTTATCTACATTTCTTTCCCCAAATCCTGGAATAACTCACTGTCTTCCTGTGTTTTGTGACATGCTGCATGATTCCTTTGGTGTGCAGTTTCCCTTGCAGCAGCAAGTTAATAAACTTAAATTTTTCTGACTATAGGTGGTCTTTATCAGATGGGTTTTATCTTGAGATTACTGATAATGTACACAAAATGTGTTCATACTGCCTGGCACCTAAGAGGCATTTAAGAAATGATAAAATTATTATTTTTATTATTCATGTGTTAATCCAATAAATGTTTGTTTGACATCCAGTATTTGGAAGGCACAGATTTACTGCTATGAGAGATGATCGCTACAACCTCCGCCTCCCAGGCTTAAGCCACACTCCTGCCTCAGGCTCCCGAGTAGCTGGAACTATAGGCTCAGGCCACTGTGCCCAGCTAATTTTTGCATTTTTGGTAGTGACATGCTTTCGCCATTTTGCCCAGGCTGGTCTCGAACTCCCGAGCTCAAGCAACGATCAGCCTGCCTCAGCCTCCCAAAGTGCTGGGATTCCAGTAGTGAGCCACTGCACCCAGCCTTAAAACGATTTTTATTGTATATGGAGAAAGAAAACAATATTTTTAATTCCTACAAGAAAAATACCTTTACTGAACTTCACTTTAAATAGTGTGAAATGTAAATTTAAAAATTAGGCCGGGCACGGCGGCTCATGTCTGTAATCCCAGCACTTTGGGAGGCCGAGGCGGGCGGATCACGAGGTCAGAAGATCGAGACCATCCTGGCTAACACGGTGAAACCCCGTCTCTACTAAAAAATACAAAAACTAGCCGGGCGCGGTGGTGGGCGCCTATAGTCCCAGCTGCTTGGGAGGCTGAGGCACGAGAATGGTGTGAACCCGGGAGGCGGAGCTTGCAGTGAGCCGAGATCCGGCCACTGCACTCCAGCCTGGACGACAGAGCAAGACTCTGTCTCAAAAAAAAAAAAAAAAAAAAAAAATTATCAGGACTATCATATAGGTTAAAAAGTGCAATTTACATGACTTGCTATAAGATTTGACATAAAACTACAGATTCTAAGAAACAGTAAGGGGCCGAGACGGGCGGATCACGCGGTCAGGAGATCGAGACCATCCTGGCTAACACGGTGAAACGCCGTCTCTACTAAAAAATACAAAAAGCTAGCCGGGCGAGGTGGCGGGCGCCTGCAGTCCCAGCTACTCGGGAGGCTGAGGCAGAAGAATGGTGTAAACCCGGGAGGCGGAGCTTGCAATGAGCTGAGATCCGGCCACTGCACTCCAGCCCGGGCGATAGAGCAAGACTCCGTCTCAAAAAAAAAAAAAAAAAAAAAAAAAGAAACAGTAAGGTTGTATAATAATAACCAAAACAGGCCAGTGCGGTGGCTCACGCCTGTAATCCCAACACTTTGGGAGGCCGAGGCGGGCGGATCAACTGAGGTCAGGAGTTCAAGACCAGCCTGACCAACATGGTGAAACCCCATCTCTACTGAAAATACAAAAATTAGCCGGGCTGTGGTGGTGCATGCCTGTAATCCCAGCTACTCAGGAGGCTGAGGCAGGAGAATTGCTTGAACCCAGGAGGCAGAAATTGCAGTGAGCCAAGACTGCGCCATTGTACTCCAGTCTGGGCAACACAGCAAGACTCCATTTCAAAAATAAAATAATATAACCAAAACAAGAGCCCCCAGATGTTATCCATCTCTTTCTAGAGATAGGGAAAAAAATGCTCTCAAATTCTCCAACGAAAAATAGAGATGGCCACCCTTAAAAAATCCTAAGGGGCCGGGCGCGGTGGCTCACGCCTGTAATCCCAGCACTTTGGGAGGCTGAGGCGCGTGGCTCACGAGGTCAGATCGAGACCATCCTGGCTAACACGGTGAAACCCCGTCTCCACTAAAAATACAAAAAACTAGCCTGGCGTGGTGGCGGGCGCCTGTAGTCCCAGCTACTCGGGAGGCTGAGGCAGGAGAATGGCGTGAACCCGGGAGGCGGAGCTTGCAGCGAGCCGAGATCGCGCCACTGCACTCCAGCCTGGGCGACAGAGCGAGACTCCGTCCCCGCCCCCCCAAAAAAAAAAAAAAAATCCTAAGGCTGGTGGGTGGATCGCTTGAGCCCAGGAGTTCGAGACCATCCTGGACAACATGGCCAAACCCCATCACTACAAAAAATATAAAAATTAGCTGGGCGTGGTGGCTCACGCCTGTAATCCCAACTACTCGGAGGCTGAAGTGGGAGGATCTCTTGAGCCCAGGAGAAGGAGGTTGCAGTGAGCGGAGATCGTGCCACTGAACTCCAACCTGCGTGACAGAGTGAGACCCTGTCTCAAAAAAAATTAAAATAAAATAAAGAAAAAACCCTAAGGCCATATACAGGCTCATTCACTTCGGGTCTCCTTTCATCCAGGCAAGCAGCTTTCTGTCTTTGCATTTTCCAAAGACTGCAAAGCAGGCTGGGGTGGGGTGGGGTGGGGTGTAGAACACAGGAAGCGCAGCCAGTTCCCCTTCACTTCTCACCATCTTGATCTCCTCCCAAACCAAAATCCTATGTCTTTCCTTTTAACATACGCTTACAGAAATGCAGTCTTCTGTAGGAAAATTGAGGTCATGCATTCCAAATTATTTAAGGGTATGATTTTTAAATTTTAGGAATCTAGTTCTCCAAGAAATACTGGTTTGGGATATAGATGAACGAGCTATTTGGGAGAGATTTCGATGAGAATGAATTTTAGAGAAGTAGCGAGGTGAGGAGAGAGTCAGTTTAGCGTTTGGGTTTTGCAGTCAAACTTCAGCAAGGCGAACTAACCTCGCTGGTCTTAATTTTCTCATCGGTAATAGGGAAAATAATAATGCTAACATTGATGAGTTACTTTACTTCAATATTTAAAAAACCCACTCTCCGTTATCTATTCTAATGATAAAAATATAGATAGAGCCTCATCCCTTGCTGTGAAAAATCTTATGAACAAGTGAATTGCGGTGAGGATTCACACATAGTATGTGCTTAATAAACATTATTATTTTACTGTTTAGATTAGAAGAGGGGTGGAGGGAGAAATGAAAGCGGTTTGGAAACCCCAAATACTACCAAAGCCCTGGGGATGGAAGTGGAGAGGAATTTCGAGTTACGATTTGGTTCCTGGTCTGAGTTTCAACGTTGAATACTCCCATATTTGGGCCTGAATTCTCAAAACAGAATAGGATGTAAGGGCTGAGATCATCTGGTACAGTTTTATGCAAATCGAAAATTCTTGCCTCTTGTCAATGTGCCCTGGCAAGAAACAACACCTCCACCCCAGCTCATCCAATCTCAGCCCCAACTAGGTGACGTCATCTCTCCGCCCCGCAACCCCCAAGCCCCGGGAGTCCTGTCTCTAAGCTACAGTCCCAGCCCCAGTCCCAGCGGCGCTTGCGCACTTTGAACCGGGGCGGGGAGGACGCGTGCGCGCTGCGTGAGGGCGGGACTAGTGCGCACGCAGCCTTAGCTCCTTCCCCGCCCTTGCTCTTCCCAGTTTCTCCGTCAGCCTGCGGGTCCCGGCTGGCGGCTGCTTCCGGTAGGAGAGTGGTGTAGGGCGAGCAGGTCTCAGCTCCTCGTCATGTCATACGGTCCCTTAGATATGTACCGGAACCCGGGGCCCTCGGGGCCCCAGCTCCGGGACTTCAGCAGCATCATCCAGACGTGCAGCGGCAACATCCAGCGGATCAGCCAAGCCAGTGAGCCGGGGTACCGAGCTGGGGGGCGGGAGCTGTCCCCGGGACAGGCCTGGGTGAGACTGCCGGGTCGCGGAGCCCGGCTGGGGCTATGGCCGAGGCCACACCTGGGGCTGTCTCGGGCTGTCCACCCTGGGGGCGGTGGGCTTGCCTCCCCCAGTCTGTCAGGCCCGGGCTGCCCGAGGGTCCCCGGCCCCAGCTGAAGCTTGAGCTGCTTCTCTGGAGTTCTGCCCTCACGGTGCTGGGACCAAAACAGCCGACTTGACAGCCCGAGGGTGGGAAGGGGAGTGTGTGTCATCTTGAGAGCTGTGAGTGCGTTGACTTGTTGACTTGGCGCAGTGGTCAGCCGAGTTTCTCCTGTCATCCACCTTCCTCCCCACCCACCTCGCTTTCCTCTTAGGCCAGTTTGGATGGGGTTGTTTACTGATTTAGCCTTTAGGTTTACATTCTGCTCAGCCCCTGGCTCCTCGGAAATCAGCAACTTTCAATTAAGGGAAGTGGAGACTGCATGTGTTTGGGTGACTTCATACACAGTTCTTCCTGTAATGAATTCGGAAATCAGACACAATGACTGGTATTTGAGAGGTGGGATGACTTCTGTTTTAATAAAGATAATTCACCAGCAACATTTCAACTTACATTATTTTGTCTTTTGTAACAAAGCATCGGGGTGTATTTTTGGATTTCAGGCAGATGAGGCTTTTGTTTTCCTTCCCTACTTAGCTGCTCTTGAACAAATCTGGTACACAGGGAAGCTAAGAGACGTAGCCACAACCACAGAGCAAGTAATGCATGGTAGAGTTGGTGGAATTTAGAATGGTATTGCTTGTCTCAAAACTCCCTCCTCCCCATTAGGGTCTGAGTGAACCTGTAGCTGAATGAGTCAAATACAGGGTGTTTCTTGGGCTTGAAAATCATCTTGGAGCCTTATAAACAGGAGATCAGCAGCAGCTTTACTTGGAAAGAATGGTGGTCATCATCCTTATTGTTTATTATTGTGTTTTGTGAGCTTGGTGTACTCTGTTAATAGGCAGAACTAGTTAGTTCTGAATTACAATTCTGTATTTTAAATAATATCACTTTGCTTTAGTTTTTAAACTTTAAAAAATTTTTCTTTTTTGTAGAGATGAAGTCTTGCTGTGTTGGCCAGGCTGGTCTCAAACCCCTGGGCACAAGCACTTCTCCCACCTCAGCCTTCCAAAGTGCTGGGATTATAGGCGTGAGCCACTGTGCCCAGCCTAATTTTTTTAATTTTAAAAAATTAAATAATTTTTTAAATTTGTTTTTTTTAAGAGACAGAGTCTAGCTCTGTCACCCAGGCAGAGTGCAGTGATCTGAGTGAAGTGGAACGATCCTAGCTTGCTATAACCTTGAATTCCTGATCAGCTTGCTGAGTAGCGAGGACTACAAGGATGCATCTACCATGCCAGGCTAATTTTTAAATTTTTTGTAGGGATGGGGTCTCACTATGTTGCCCAGGCTCACTTTGCTTTTAAATCTGAATATATATTGTAGAATTTGAGAAGTTTCTGATCAAAAGCAGTTGAGACTCTGGAAGTGAAAGGAAGGGTATGTGACCTCTTAAAATCCAGAATAAAAAAAAAAATATGACCACTGGTTAGAAAGTATAGTACGTTCCAGTTTCCTTTTGTGAAGGAGCTGTAATACAGGTTAGATCAAAAAATTCTAGTTCAAGGCTGAAATTTTCTTGTTGAGGCTAAATCTGATTTTAATATCTATTTGCAAAATATTCATTCAACATGTATTCAATATTATATATAATATATATTATAATATATATAATATAAATATTATATACAATATAATATACACATGAAGATGGATAGGTGGATACATGTTGAATGAATATCATATACATGCTGATATATATATATATAATATATATATATAACCAGAATACTCCCAAAGGTAGATCCGACATACATTTTTAAATTTACATTTAAATTTTTATTTTAAGACAGGGTCTTACTCTATCACCCAGGCTGGAGTGCAGTGGCATGATCTCAGCTCACTGCAGCCTCAACCTCCCTGGCTGAAGCAGTCCTCCTGCCTCAGCCCTACAAGTACTTGGGACTACAGGTGTGCACCACCGTGCCCGGATGATTTTTTTTTTTTTTTTGAGATGGAGTCTTGCTGTGTTGCCCAGGCTGGAGTGCAGTGGCACGATCTCGGCTCACTGCAAGCCCCGCCTCCCGGGTTCACACCATTCTCCTGCCTCAGCCTCCTGAGTAGCTGGGACTACAGGCGCCCACCACTACGCCCGGCTAATTTTTTGTATTTTTAGTGGAGACGGGGTTTCACCGTATTAGCCAGGATGGTCTCGATCTCCTGACCTTGTGATTCGCCTGCCTTGGCCTCCCAAAGTGCTGGGCATACAGGCGTGAGCCACTGCGCCTGGTCCATGCCTGGCTAATTTTTATATTTTTTGTAGAGATGGAGTTTCACCATGTTGTCCAGGCTAGTCTTGAACTCCTGTTCTCAAGTGATTCACCCACCTTGGCCTCCCAATAGGCCAGGCTTACACGTATGAGCCACCATGCCTAGCCTTCAACATACATTTATTTGAGTATGTAGTAAGTGTAAGAACTGACATGGATCTTTCAACAGAGAACCTGCAGAGTACATAAGCAAAATATAAAGTTAAAAGGGATTGGTGCTATAAAAGACATATAAATAACATGAAGGTATTCTGGGGAGAGAGAGATTGTTTTTAATTGAGAAGGCATTATGGCATTTGAGTTATGTCTGGAAAGAGGATGGAAAGATTTGGACCTTTGAAGGTAAAGAGAAGAGCATTCCAGGAGGGAGTAAAATGAACAGGCATCATAGTGGGGAAGCATAGGGTATATCTAGAAGAGTAATTTAATTTGGCTAGAGTGGTAGATTCCAGAAAGTAGTGGGAAAAAAAGGATTGAAAGGTAAATTGGGGCCCAAACATGAAGGACGTTAAATGCTAAGCTAAGGGGCTTGGATTTAGTTCTTTAGGAAAGTGTGAGTTGAATTCAAAGGGAGAGAGACTGAAATCAGAGATACCAGTTAGGGCTGTGAACATGAAAAGAAAGGAAACAATAGGAGAGGTTTCCTTGGTGATAGAATTGGTAAGATTTAGCTATTGATTGGGCATTGGGCCCAAGGGGATCATTTAAGTCAACTGTTAGTAATATTAATAGCTAACGTTTGAGTACATACTGTGTTCCAGGCAGTATGAAAAGTGCTTTATATGCATTATCTTATTTTATAACAACGCTGAAGCACCAGGATCATTTCCATGTTATGTATTAGGAAACAAACTATAAAGGTTAAATAATTGCCCTGCTAACAAATGACAATATCTGAATTTGAAACTAGGTCTGTCTCTTATGACCAGCAATTTGTCTTTTTATAACTTTTTATTAATATTACAGTTCTGGGCTGTGCTCAGTGGCTCACACCTGTAATCCCAGCACTTTAGGAGGCCAAGGAGGGAGGATTACTTGAGGCCAGGAGGTTGAGATTAGCCTGGACAATATAGCGAGACCCCATCTCTACAAAACAAATTTAAAAATTAGCCAGATGTGGTAGCATGTGCCTGTAGTCCTAGCTACTTAGGAGGCTGAGGCTGGAGACTCTCTTGAGCCCAGGATTTGGAGGCTGCAGTGAGCTGTGATTATACCACTGTACTCCAGACTGGGTGACAGAGTAATACTTTGTCTCTACATAAATAAATAAATAAAATTAAAAATAAATAAATCAATAACAGTGCTATAGCAGTTAACACTTCAGGTTTATAAGTATGCAAATAACTTGTTTTTTCACTCTCTAGAGGACACTCTGTGGGGGAAATACCTGAAACCGTAGTGCTTTCTCTTCTTGTGGTGTGTTCATCTCCTCCGTCAGTTTGTTAGCTCCTTTGAGTCAAGGGGCATGACTTATTCATCTTTATATTTCCAGTACTTATCTCAGTCCCAAACATATGAAAGATTCATTGATCCACTATGCAACAAATATTCCTGGAACTCCTGCTATGTGCTGGGGTAAAGCAATGAACAAGAGGTAAAATCCCTCCCATTAATGCATATGTATGTGTATTTGTGTGTGGAGGGGTATGTATACACACATATGTACACACACATATAAATAATGTCAACTAATAATAAATGCTGTGAAGAAAAAGCAGGGTAAGTAGATAGACAGTCAGGGAAGAGGGAGGGTGGGTGTACTATTTTAGTTGATCAAGGAAGACCTCTCTGAGGAGGTAACATTTGAGTGAGTAGACATGTGAATGAAGTGAGCGAGAGAGCTGTGTGAGTAGTTGGGAAAGGCGTTCTAGATATAGGGCAAGAGCAAAGACTTTGATGTGTTCAAAGAAGAGCAAGGAGGCTAGTATGGCTGGAGCACAGTTAGAAAAAGGAGGCAGAATAGGGAAGGAGGCCAGAGAGGTAACCAGGGATCATATTATATAGGATCTTGATGCATAATAAATTGTATCAAATTGATTTGAATGAATGAGGCATTTCTACCATTTTGGAACTCTTCCTGCCTCTTTCCCCTTGTAGTGTGTGGTACATACCATATCGTGTGACCCTAGGCAGTGTGAGTTGAAATTTTTCCAGGCCGGGCATGGTGGCTCACGCCTGTAATCCCAGCACTTTGGGAGACTGAGGCGGGCGGATCACCAGGTCAGGAGTTTGAGACCAGCCTGGCCAACACTGTGAAACCCTGTTTCTATTAAAAATACAAAAAAATTAGCCAGGCATGGTGATGCATGCCTGTAATCCCAGCTACTCAGGAGGCTGAAGCTGGAGAATTGCTTGAAGCCAGGAGGCAGAGGTTGCACTGAGCCAAGATCGTGCCACTGCACTCAGGTCTGGATGACAGAGCGAGACTCCCATCTCCAAAAAAAAAAAGGAATTCTTCCCTAGGAATTGTTTGGGGAGAAATGGGAAGTCTGAAATTGATGGGATGACATTGCATCTACTCAGTTATCAAGCTAGTACCTATCACCAAACCTTGCCAAGAGACCAGCACACCCAAATATACCCTTAGAATGTGAGCTCACAGACATACATATACCCACATACCCATACAGTCCTGCAAGGACTTGTACCCATTAAAAGTTTGAGAGAAGTTATTCTTTTTTCTAAACTGTTGAGCCACAGATGTGGGGTTGGAATTGCTGAGCACATCCAGCCTGAGATAAGGCACCTCACTGCGTGAGTTGTTACAGGTACAGCTAAGGGTGACTGCCCAGTACAAGTGGTGGTTATCAGTATGCGTTGGGTACAGAGGAAAAATATTTGACTTACTGTGGAACGAAGTGTCTGGGCAAGTATTGCTGAGGCAGATATAGCTAAAAACCTATTAACCTCAAAGTTAACTCTGAAGGGATTGAAGAACAGCATTTCTGGCCGGGCGGGGTGTCTCAAGCCTGTAATCCCAGCACTTTGGGAGGCCGAGGCAGTCGGATCACCTGAGATCAGGCATTCGAGACCGGCCGGACGGCCAACATGGCAAAACCCCGCCTCTGCTAAAAATCAAAAGGTTAGCCGGGCGTGATGGTGGGCGCCTGTAGTCCCAGCTACCCGGGAGGCCTAGGCAGGAGAATTGCTTGAACTGGGGAGGCAGAGGTTGCAGTGAGCCAAGACCAAGATTGCTCTACTGCACTCCAGCCTGGGCAACAGAATGAGATTCCATCTCAGAAAAAAAACAAAAAAACAACAACCAAAAAAACCCAGCAGCATTTCTGTTCTTTATGTTGCTATTGATGTGATCTTGTTTACTAACAGAATAAGAAGAGTGGAGGTCTCACTCTGTCACCCAGGCTGGAATGCAGTGGTGCAGTCGTAGCCCACTGTAACCTCAAACTCTTAGGCTTTAGCGATCCTCCTACTTGAGTCTCCCAAGTAGCTAGGACTACAGGCATGTGGCACTGCGCCTGACAAGTTGTAAAAGTTTTTTAGAGACGGGGGTCTTGCTGTGTTGCCCAGGCTGGTCTTGAATTCCTGACCTCAAGCCATCCTCCTACCTCAGTCTCCCAAAGCATGAAGAGTTTAACTTTTAAATTGATTATTATGAAATCCTTGGGGTTCTACTTTCAAAGTTATTTTCATGTTTGCCCCTTACTTTTTATGTTTCTTTGCTGTCCTCTTAAGTCTTCATCAGCTCAACATCTGTATTTCAGCAGCATATTCATAGTGTCTCTGATTATGGTCTCGCCCCATTCTAGTTTATACTGATAATGCTATCAGCACTATGTCTAAAGTCCTGTTTTTATTATACTGCTCACTTCTTCAAGAGCCTGAAGTGGCTCTCTGTTGTCTACTGAATCAGATGTTTTGTTTTGTGGTTTTTTTTTTTTTGAGCCAGAGTCTCACTTTGTCACCCAGGCTGGAGTGCCATGGTGTGATCTTGGCACACTGTAACCTCCACCTCCTGGGTTCAAGCATTTCTCCTGCTTCAGCCTCCTGAGTAACTGGGATTGCAGGCGCCTGCCACCATGCCCAGCTAATTTTTGTATTTTTAGTAGAGACAGGGTTTCACCATGTTGGCCAGGCTGGTCTTGAACTCCTGACCTCAGGTGATCTGCCCATCTCAGCCTCCCAAAGTACTGGGATAACAAGTATGAACCACCACGCTCAGCCTGAATCAGATCTTTTTTTTTTTTTTTTTTTTTTTTTGAGACGGAGTCTTGCTCTGTCACCCAGGCTGGAGTGCAGTGGCGCGATTTCGGCTCACTGCAAGTTCCGCCTCCTGGGTTCACGCCATTCTCCTGCCTCAGCCTCCCGAGTAGCTGGGACTATAGGCACCCGCCACCACGCCCGGCTAATTTTTTTTGTATTTTTTTTTTTTAGTAGAGACGGGGTTTCACCGTGCTAGCCAGGATGGTCTAGATCTCCTGACCTTGTGATCCGCCCGTCTCGGCCTCCCAAAGTGCTGGGATTACAGGCGTGAGCCACCGCGCCTGGCCCTGAATCAGATCTTAATATTCCACCTTGCTTTCACTCCCTGCGATCTTAACCCAAATTAGCCATATTTTCTACTCTTCCTTACTCTTTGCTAGGAAGGCTATTTTCTTTACGTTCCTCAACTCTATCTTTCGGTTTATATTTTGCTCATTTGGTTCCTCCTTTTTTTTTTTTTTTTTGAGACGGAGTTTAGCTGTTGTTAACAGCCCAGGCTGAAGTGCAGTGGTGCGATCTTGGCTCACCGCAACCTCCGCCTCCCAGGTTCAAGCGATTCTCCTACCTCAGCCTCCCTAGTAGCTGGGATTACAGGAATGCGCCACGACGCCCGGCTAATTTTATATTTTTAGTAGAGACCGGGTTTCTCCATGTTGGTCAGGCTGGTCTCGAACTCCCAATCTCAGATGATCCGCCCACTTCAGCCATCCAAAGTGCTGGGATTACAGGCGTGAGCCACTGCGCCTGGCCTTTGGTTCCTCCTTTTTTTAGTATCTTTTCTCTCCCTACCTCGTTGGCTATCTAAATTATACAAATCCTCTCAGTTGTGCATAAGTCCTGCTCATAGCAACTAAGTTTTTCTTTGCATTTTTATTTTTGAGACGGAGTCTTGCTCTGTTTCCCAGGCTGGAGTGCAGTGGGGCGATCTTGGCTCACTGCAACTTCCGCCTCCCAGATTCAAGCGATTCTCCTGCCTCAGCCTCCCCAGTAGCTGGGATTATAGGCGTGCACCACCACGCCTGACTAATTTTGTATTTTTAGTAGAGACAGAGTTTCACCATGTTGGCCAGGCTGGTCTTGAACTCCTGACCTCAGGTGATCTGCCCGCCTTGGCCTCCGAGAGTGCTGGGATTACAGGCACCCAGCCTTCCTTTGCTTTTGAAAGATAAAGTGAAGTCAGAAAGATCATGGACTCTGCAGGGTCAGCACATCTGTGACTGAATCCCTCCTCTTCCATGTATCAACCTCGAGCAGGTTATTTTCCCTTTCCGTGTGTAACCCCATTTATAAAATGAGTGAAATTATTAAAAAGGGATGTTTGAGGCTGGGCACAGTGGCTCACACCTGTAATCCCTGCACTTTGGGAGGCTGAGGTGAGTGGATCTCTTGAGCTCAGAAGTTTGAGACCAGCCTGGACAACTTGGCGAAACCCCGGCTCTACCAAAAATAAAAAATTAGCTGGATCTGGTGGTGCACACAGTCACAGCTACTTGGGAGGGTGAGGTGGGCAGATTGCTTGAGCCTGGGAAGCAGAGGTAGCAGTGAGCCGAGATCACGTCACTGCGGAGGTTGCAGTGAGCTGAGATTGCACCACTGCACTCCAGCCTGGGTGACAGAGTGAGACCCTGTCTCAGAAAAAAAAAGTGGGGGATGTTTGAAAGTGTCTAGTATACTACCTGGCACATAGTAGGCATTCAGTAAATGGTGACTTTATTATTTTTATTATTTTGAGATGGAGTCTCGCTCTATCGCCCAGGCTGGAGTGCAGTGGCACAATCTCAGCTCACTGCAACCTCCACCTCCCTGGGTTAAGCAATTCTCATGCCTCAGCCTCCTGAGTAGCTGGGATTACAGGCTCGTGCCACCACACCCAGCTAATTTTTGTATTTTTAGTAGAGACACGGTTTCACCATGTTGACCAAGCTGGTCTCGAACTCCTGACCTCAGGTGATTTGCCCACTGCAGCCTCCCAAAGTGCTGGGGTTACAGGTGTGAGCCACCACGCCCAGCCCCAATGGCGACATTATTAATACTTGTTGAATTCCTTGCCCCACTATAGTTTAATAGGTAGGTAGGCAGACTCAGGAGTCATATTGCCAGGATTTGAATCCTAGATCTGCTTCTTACTAGCTGTGTAAACACATTGCTTTACCTATTTCTCAGTTTCCTCATTGTTAAAATGGAGTTAATAATACCTATTTCATAGGGTAGTGATGATTAAATGAGATAATTCATGTACAGTACCTGCTACATAGTAATTGCTTAAGAAATGTTAGCTCAGCCGGGCGCAGTGGCTCACGCCTGTAATCCCAGCACTTTGGGAGGCTGAGACAGGCAGATCACAAGGTCAGGAAATCAAATCCATCCTGGCTAATACGGTGAAACCCCGTCTCTACTAAAAATACAAAAAAATTAGCCGGGCGTGGTGGTGGCGCCTGTAGTCTCAGCTACTCGGGAGGCTGAGGCAGGAGAATGGCGTGAACCCGGGAGGCGGAGCTTGCAGTGAGCTGAGATCCGGCCACCGCACTCCAGCCTGGGCGACAGAGCGAGACTCCGCCTCAAAAAAAAAAAAAAAAAAAGAAATGTTAGCTCTCATTTTGGTGTTTTTCCTTTGAATTTATATTACAAGCAGTTTTCCCTCACAGTTTAGCACTTATGTTATATATTCTTTAATTCAAGCTTTTTGATATTGTCATTCCAAGCAGAGAGATCACTGTTAGTTTTGTGGAGACCATGCATTATACATTTATCTTTAGCCACAGTGCCTGGAACAACATTGGATATATAGTTGGCATTCAATATGTACTTAATTTATTTTATCACTGCTAAGTACATTTTTCTTGGTCTTGCTTTTGATAATAATAGCTATCTTTAATTGAGTGCTTTTATGTGCCGGACATTGTTCTAAATTTAGCTTCGTATCATCTCATTTCATCCTCACAACAACCATATGAAGATTCTCTTATTATTTTCATTTTTTAGGCAAGGAAACTAAGGCATAGAGGAATGGAGTCTTTTACTCAAGATCACTCTGCCAGGAAGTAGCGGGACCAGGACAAGCATAGGCATAAGCAGTGTTTTCTTTTGTTTGTTTGTTTTTTGTTTTTTTTTTTTTTGAGACAGGGTCTTGCTCTGACACCCAGGATGTGCCAGTAGTACAGTGGTGCCATCATAGGTCACTGCAACCTTGAACTCAAGGGATCCCCCCACCTCCACCTTCCAAGTAGTTAGGACTACAGGCACGCACCACCACATCCAAGTAATTTTTAAATTTTTTGTAGAGACTGGCTCACTTTGTTGCCCAGGCTGGTGTCAAACTCCTGGGTTCAAGTGATCCTCCCACCTTGGCCTCCCAAAGTGCTGGAATTACAGGCATGAACCACCATGCCTGGCCACATAGGCAGTCTTAATTCAGAGCTATGCTGTTAACCGTTGAATATGCTGAAACTGGTATGGTTAAAGGGAAATTATACCTTTGATATTTAGTATCCATTTTCACTTTAGTCTAGAACTTTACTGTTATAGTACAGTGGCTATTTTTTAAAGTCAGGTTGAAGGACACGGTGACTCACACCTGTAATTCCAGCACTTTGGGAGGCCAAGGTGGGCGGATCACCTGAGGTCAGGAGATTGAGACCAGCCTGACCAACATGGTGAAACCCCGTCTCCACTAAAAATACAAAAATTAGCAGGGCATAGTGGCCGGCACCTGTAATAATCCCAGCTACTTGGGAGGCTGAGACAGGAGAATCACTTGAACCCGGGAGGCGGAGGCTGCAGTGAGCTGAGACTGCACCATTGCACTCCAGCCTGGGCAACAACAGCAAAACTCTGTCTCAAAAAAATAAAACATTTTTTTAAAAAGGTAATTTTCATTGTAGTGATATAAAAACAGAATGTAGGCCGGGTGCGGTGGCTTAAGCCTGTAATCCCAGCACTTTGGGAGGCCAAGACAGGCGGATCACGAGGTCAGGAGATTGAGACCATTCTGGCTAACACGGTGAAACCCCGTCTCTACTAAAAAATACAAAAAACTAGCCGGGTGAGGTGGCGGGCGCCTGTAGTCCCAGCTACTCGGGAGGCTGAGGCAGGAGAATGGTGTAAACCCGGGAGGCAGAGCTTGCAGTGAGCTGAGATCTGGCCACTGCACTCCAGCCTGGGGGACAGAGCGAGACTCCATCTCAAAAAAAAAAAAAGACAGAATGTAAACATAATTTTCAGAGTAAAACACTGAGATGACTTCATTTTATAATCACCACATCGGCTATCATTTTCTCATTTGGTGTAAATGTTTTTTTGTTGTTGAATTTGTTTGTTTTTTAAAATACTGAATTAGAGCATTAGATCCTGTTAAATGAAGAGAAATCTTTTTCCTACCTCTGATAATAGTTACTTTCAATATAATTTGACTTTGCTTTGACTTTGCTTTGGATGAAGGTTCATTTGGAGATTCAGATTCTCCCAATATCAGCTAAAAGCACATAAGGAGTTTTCAGTTTAGAGTAGTTCCTAGTGTGGATGTTAGCTGTAATGTATAACACATTGATTTGCTTCATACTCTTTTAAAAGTTTTAGCCAGGATATGCTTTTTTAAAATGAGAGGTCAGTGATAGGAGAAATTGAGTCCTAGTTGTTTTTTTGTTTTATTTTGTTTTGTTTTTGAGATGGAGTCACGCTCTGTTACCAAGGCTAGAGTGCAGTGGCACGATCTCAGCTTAGTGCAACCTCCGCTCCCGGGTTCAAGCAATTCTCCTGCCTCAGCCTCCTGAGTAGCTGAGACTACAGGCATGTGACACCATGCCTGGCTAATTTTTGTATTTTTAGTAAAGACGGGGTTTTGCCACGTTGGCCAGCCTGGTCTCAAAACCCCTGACCTCAGGTGATCTGCCCACCTTGGCGTCCCAAAGTGCTGGGATTACAGGCGTGAGCCACCATGCCCAGCAGAGTCCTAGTTTTAAAAGAACAAAATTGCTTACACAGAACTGAAGGACTTGTCTTTACCTTTGGCCTAGTCATCTGGTTTCTAGGATTATGTAACATTTCATAGGAAAAAACCAATTATTTTCCTCCAAAAAGTTGTAGCACGTCGATCTAACATAAAACCTTCATTTACTAGGATGCTTGGAAAAGGAGTTTTCTCATTAACCAAGTTAGCCAGAAGATTCAACTCATCCTGGTAAAAATATTTCCAAAAAGCATCACTTGGCCAAGCACAGTGGCCCATGCCTATAATCCCAGCACTTTGGGAGGCTGAGGCAGGTGGATCACCTGAGGTCAGGAGTTTGAGACCAGGCTGACCAACATGGAGAAACCCCATCTCTACTAAAAATACAAAAAGTTAGCCAGGCGTAGTGGCACATACCTCTAATCCAAGCTACTCGGGAAGGTGAGGCAGGAGAATCGCTTGAACCTGGGAGGCAGAGGTTGTGGTGAGCCGAGATCGCACCATTGCACTCCAGCCTGGGCAACAAGAGGGAAACTATCTCAAAAGAAAAAAGTGTCACTTTACTTTTTAAATTTTTTTTCATTTGTCTATTTTTTGAGACAGAGTCTTGCTCTGTCGCTTAGGCTGGAGTGCAGAGGCATGATCATAGCTCACTGCAGCCTCAAACTCCTGGGCTGGAGTGATCCTCCTCTCTCAGCCTCTTGAGTAACCAGGACTACAGGCATGCGCCACCATGCTTGGCTAATTTTTAAATTTTTTGTAGAGGCAGTTCTCACTATGTTGCCCAGGCTGGTCTTGAACCCCTGGCCTCAAGTGATCTGCCCACCTTGGCCTCCCAAAGTGTTGGGATTGTAGGTGTGAGCCACTTTGCCTGGCCTCACTTTTCTTTTGATATTTTAAGTATGCTCAAGGGCAAATAAATGTATGTGTAAACATGTTATTCCTTTGTGTGCTTTAGGTTTACTGAAGGATACATCTCTTAGATGTACGATACATGAGTCACTGAGTTACTAGTTTTGAACAAATCCCTGATGTTGGTGATTATAGAGGGCAATATACAAAAAATTCTGCTTCTCTGGGTTCCAGTAAACTATGACACTGTTGTCCTTATGATTTGAGTTTTAGGGTGTCTGATACCTGAGTCTTGCTCAAAAATTTAAAGAAAATATCTTAATATTTAGAAATTTAGAAAGTGTTAAGGCTTAGATTTGTTCTGGTGCTTAGCTAGCAAATGACCCTAAAATGTCCCCAACACCCCCACTTCCTCAACCCCTCCCTATCTCTACCCCCCAAATTCAGGTCATCCCAACAAAGGAAATCAGAAAAGTCTAGATGAAGAAGAGTTCTCCACTGAGAATACGCAGAGAACAGCTGATTATTAATTGATTTTTTTCATATTCTATAAAATTCCCATAGCTCTGTAGCTTATTTAATAAATTTTGATAGATGATTAATAACTTTAGCATACTTCTAAAGTTTCCAAGGAATGCTCTACTTTTTAAAGACAGTAAGACGAGACCTATTTCCTTCACTTTTTTATCAGGTCTACCTTTGTGTGTCATCATATATTCAACTATTTTCTGGATGGGTGTGTGTGTGTTGGGAGGAGTTATACATACACAAAAATGAGTAGAATGCGGTCTCTGCCTTCTAGAGGCATATAGTCAGTCCAGTCCTGTTTGTACCTTGCATTTATGAAGTTAAGAAAGTCACAGGTGGAACCTTTCTAAGCCAAACTTCTGGGTTGCAAAAGTACTCATTGGTTACACAGCATAATTCTGCGACTGGAGCTATTTCACTGTTACTGAATTTTGGAATTGAGCAGTGGTGGGAGTACTTAGAGATCATTTAGTTCTCACATAGTTGTAAGGATTTAATGAGAGAAAATAAAAACCTTACACAAATAGTTTAAGTATTCAGTAAATGTCAATGAAATCTGAATATCATCTATAATTGGTGAAAAAGAGACCCAGTCAAAAGAAATGACTTGCTTAGTGCCATGCATTTAGTTAGTCGTCAAGTCTGGCTTAGATTTCAGGCCTCATTATTCCTAGCTTATATTCTTCATTCATATCTTCTGCCTCAAAGAGCTTGCCAGAATGTAAAAGGGAGGCTAACTCAATTAATCAATAATTAATTATGTATCACCTGGGTGCCTGGCACTCTGCTGGACTCTAGTGAGTACAGAGGAGTATTCCCATAGGTGCCAGGGAGCTGGAGAAGGGAGCAGGTTAGAGGAAGAACATCAGCCTATCTGGAGCAGAGAGCTATTAAGTTAGGGAGGTATCAGATAAGTAGGGTGGGGCTAAGTGGAACACTGGGAAATCTAGGACTGCCCTGTGTGACTACATTCTTTTTCCTGTAAGAGTCAGCCTTTTGAGAGAATGTAATGTGGCACATTCCACTGGAGTTAGCCCTGAGTTTGAATTCTGCTTGTAATGACACTCTGCTCAAAACTTACCAGTGATTTCCCATTTCATTAAAATTCAAAGTCCTAATTGTTTGCAAGGCCCTATACAATCTGGGTCCCTACTACCTTCTTGGCCACCTCTTTACTGTCTCTTGCTTACTCTGCTCTAGCCACCCTGGCCTCCATCATGTCAAGCACCCTTGCTTTGGGGACTTTGTACTGATGACTCTCTTCTCCTAGAATGCTTCTCCCCAAGATAGCTGTGTGGCTTGATCTTTCACTTTGGATCTCTGCTCAGTGTCACCTTATCAGAGAGGTCTCTCTGACCACTGTATATAACTAGTATCCTCTACTCACCACTGTCACTTCAGCCCTTACCTGAATTTATTTCTATTTATACCCTGACCACTCTGTATAACTAGTATGCCCACCGCTGTCACTTCAGCCCTTACCTGAGTTTATTTCTCTTTATATAACTTATCACTACCTGATATGTTTATTACCTATCTCTTTTCCTTAGAAGACTCTTGAAGGCAAGTGTCTTCTAGGACATGGAATAGTGTAGAGTAGGTCCTCTACTCTGAATGAATGACTGACTGAGTGAATGAGTTCTGTTAACTCTCAGGAGCCTCATTGTGCTCATATGCAACAATGGAATAATAATGCTTACTTAAAGGATTTTTGGAGTCAAATAAGTTAATGCTTGTCAAACCCAGTGTCTAGTACATCATAGTAGATGCTCAATAAATGAAAATCCATGCCCTCTTTCATACATTATTTTTATGGCTGTCCAGTTAATAGCTTTAGTGGTATCCTGATTCCCATTTGACTTAGACAAGAAGGACATACCACATGTTAGTGATGAAGAAAAGTGGTTGTCACACATAATGCTATCTTAGCAGAATGCAGTAATTATAGTGCTTATAATTAGAACCATGGAACCACTGAGCTATAGGTAACCCTCACTTAGTAGAGTAGATATATTTTAGAGAAGTCTTGTCAAAAGGCAAATTTTGAATTAAGTGAATCCTATATTTCTGTTATAAGACTGGAATCACATTTTTGTTAGGAAAACATGGTCTTAAAATAAGATGAAATCATAATCTGAAGTGCTACCACCCTACATATACTTGACTCTGGAAATGTTTGTATCTCCAACAATGCAGTAATTTTGGCTAGGGAGAAATAGCTTGTATTTACTACTAAGGACTGAGTTGTTCCATTTCTGTTTAGGAATAGAAGCACCCAGCAATCAGTTAGAAGATTTTTGCCTAATCGTTGCTTCTTATCAGATTTAGGGACTATTAGCATGTCATTAGTATTGTAAGGTAACTGATACTTAATAAATTTTAGCTTACTTTTTTACTAATCTTGGTGACCAAATTGGGGACAAGATTATGACTGTATCCCCCAAATATTGTTATTTTAAAGAGTACCATTACCAAAAAGTGAATTTGGAACAATTAATTTTTAAATTTCAAAATTCTAGTAAGTGAGGGTTCTTTCTTGTTGGACATGGGAGCATTATATGTATACTGTTTCTATAATATTCACAAATTATACAATATACATCGGTTTCCTCATTTTCTTCCACTGAACCAGTCATTTAGCAGGCTGGTGTTTCACAAGTGAAACTGGCATTAATCCAGAGAGGATAGAAAGGGCTCTCACAAAGAAGGCTGAATGGCTGGAAGAGCCATTATGTTATGTTATTTCTTGAAGTTCTATTGAAACTTGATGGTAAGTGTGTTACTTCTGGGCAATGAGTACTCTATTCATATGTTCTGTACTCCAGTATTTGTAATAGAAGACAGTGAATACTCTTGGAAAGCAAGGAAGCAAACGAGAAATCATGTAACGAACTTCCAACCTCTGTGATGAATAAATCTCCCCCATCCTCACCAGCAACCAGAAAAAGAAAATAGAAAGTAAGGCATAAAAGAAATGAAGGGCTCTATTGTTACAGAAATCAGTAAGGGACAGGAGTGTTCAGAGTCCCAGGCAGGCTGGTATTAGAGTATTCCTCCTTATTGATAGATGATCAGTTCCTCTGGACCTCTGCTTTCTTGGTCTAGGATAGGAGTTAAACATCTAGGATTCAAACATTACCATTCCTAGTCTTAGCAAATATGTAGGAAAAGGTAGAGAAGGCTGAACAAAACCATATATTTGACTGTATGATGGTATAGACAGCACAGTTGAAAGAACATAACCATTGGAATCTGATGTACTGGGCATTGAATTTTTGCTCTGCTACTTATTAATTGTATATGCTTGTATAAGGTACTCAACTTCTCTAAATACACTTCCTTACCTGCAAAATGAAAGTGTATCTATTAAGGGTGGCTCACGCCTATAATCCCAGGACTTTGGGAGGCTGAGGCGGGTGGATCACAAGGTCAGGAGATCGAGACCATCCTGGCTAACATAGTGAAACCCCATCTCTACTAAAAAAAAAAAAAAAAAATTAGCCAGGCGTGGTGGCGGGCGCCTGTAGTCCCAACTATTCAGGAGGCTGAGGCAGGAGAATAGCATGAACCCAGGAGGTGGAGCTTGCAGTGAGCCGAGATCGTGCCACTGCACTCCAGCCTGGGTGACAGAGCGAGACTCTGTCTCAGAAAAAAAAAAAAAGAAAAAAAGAAAGTATATCTACTTGAGATTGCTGTTGTGAACATTAAAAACAGAATGTATACAAAGCTCTTAGTATATAGTGCCTGGCACTTAGAGGTGCTCAATTGGTGGCAACCCATTATTAGTAATAAGTATACATTGTCTTTCCAAAAATATTTGCTATAGAAAAATTATTGTATTTGATTTGATTTTTTTTTATTGTTGCAAATTGATATCTGGCCTAGAGGCCCTGCTAAAGGTGTTGACATTTTTAACCATTGCAATAGGAGATCTAGGAAAACTAGCAAATTTTGGGGGGATGATAAACAAAACCACCACCTTCTACTTAGTGACATAGTTACTCTATAGGAGAAAGGTGAACCTTATAATTAGTTTTTGGAGGAATGGATGTGTCAAGGTTTTGATCATAGCGTGGTCTCTGTTAGTTGCATGTATTAATACTTATTCTGAATGTGAAGAGACCAGGGATCTTAGAAGTAGGGTACTCATGATGAATGTATTTTTCTTTTAAATAAATCTTTTTCTTCCTATCTCCCCAGCTGCTCAGATAAAGAATTTGATGAGCCAGCTAGGAACTAAGCAGGACTCAAGCAAGCTACAGGAAAATCTGTGAGTAACTTCCTGACAAGGTTGGGTTTTGTGAGGGCCATTTGAGGACACAGTGTCCTTGCTGCACGGCAGCTTAGGTTTCACGTCTGGGAAGTCAGAATGAGAGGCAGTGGGTCATGAGATAATAGTTGGATCTAAAAGAGGGGCAACAAAGTATATTAATGGATTGTGATTTCCACTGCCTTTCAAAGTCCTTGAACTCTGGTCCTTTCTCCTCTTGGGCAGTTTAGCAGAACAATTTAAGGAAGTAGAAAAGGGAATTTGTACCGCTATTAAACTATATTCTACTCACAACTCTGCCTAAATGAGCTTCCTCGTTGGCGTAGGACTCTGTATGATCTGGTCTAACTGGATTTCCAACTACAGTCAGCCTTCCATATCCGTAGGTTCTGCACCTGTGGGTTCAACCAACCACAGATAGAAAATATTCAGAAAAAAGGTCTCTATGGAAGATGTACAGACTTTTTTCCTTGTCATTACTGAAACAATATAGTATAACAATTATTTACCTAGTATTTACATTGTATTGTGTCCAGAGTTGGTTCCTTCTGGTGGGTGCTTGGTCTTGCTAACTTCAACAATGAAGCCGCAGACCTTCGCAGTGACTGTTACAGCTCTTTTTTTTTTTTTTTTTTTTTTTTTTGAGACGGAGTCTTGCTCTGCCGCCCAGGCTGGAGTGCAGTGGCCGGCTCTCAGCTCACTGCAAGCTCCGCCTCCCGGGTTCACGCCATTCTCCTGTCTCAGCCTCCCGAGTAGCTGGGACTACAGGCGCCCGCCTCGTCGCCCGGCTAGTTTTTTGTATTTTTTAGTAGAGACGGGGTTTCACCGTATTAGCCACGATGGTCTCGATCTCCTGACCTCGTGATCCGCCCGTCTCGGCCTCCCAAAGTGCTGGGATTACAGGCTTGAGCCACCGCGCCCGGCCCTGTTACAGCTCTTAAAGGTGGTGCGAACCCAAAGACTGAGCAGCAGCAAGATTTATTGTAAAAAGCAAAACACAGCTTCCACAAGGTGGAAGGGGATCTGAGTAGGTTGCTGCTGCTGGCTGGTGTGGCCAGCTTTTATTCCCTTATTTGTTCCCACCCATGTCCTGCTGATTGGCCCATTTTACAGAGTGCTGATTGGTCCATTGTACAGAGTGCTGATTGGTCCATTTTGCAGAGCACGGATTGGTCCATTTTACAAACCTCTAGCTAGCCACAGAGAGCTGATTGGTGCATTTTACAGTCCTAGCTGCAGAGTGCTGATTGATGCATTTTACAGTCCTCTTGTAAGACAGAACATTTCTCAGAGTTCCCACCCAATCCAGAAGTCCAGCTGGCTTCACCTCTCAGTATTAGGTAGTGTAATCTAGAGATGATTTAAAGTATATGGAAGGGGGTGCCGGGTGCAGTGGCTCACGCCTGTAATCCCAGCACTTTGGGAGGCTGAGGCGGGCAGATCACCTGAGGTCAGGAGTTCAAGACCAGCCTGGCCAACATGATGAAACCCCATTTCTACTAATAATACAAAAATCAGCTGCTCGTGGTGGCAGGCACCTGTAATCCCAGCTACTTAGGAGGCTGAGGCAGGAAGATAGCTTGAACCCAGGAGGCGGAGGTTGCAGTGAGCCAGGATTGCACCATTGTACTCCAGCCTGGGCAACAAGAGTGAAACTCTGTCTCAAAAAAATAAAAATAAAAAATAAAGTATACAGGCCGGGTGTGGTGGCTCATACCTGTAATCCTAGCACTCTGGGAGGCCGAGGTGGGCAGATCAACTGAGGTCGGGAGTTCAAGACCAGCCTGACCAACATGGTGAAACCCCATCTCTACTAAAAATACAAAAATTAGCTTGGCATGGTGGCACATGCCTGTAATCCCAGCTACTCTGGAGGCTGAGGTAGGAGAATCACTTGAACCTGGGAGGCGGAGGTTGTAGTGAGCTGATATCGCACCATTGCACTCCCAGCCTGGGTGACAACAGTGAAACTCCGTCTCAAAATAAATAAATAAATAAATAAATAAATAAATAAATAAATAAAGTATATGGAAGGGTATGCATAGGTTCTATGCAAATGTTATGCAATTTTATGTCAAGGATTTGGCAGGAGGAGGCCCTGGAACCAGTCCCCCATGGATACTGAGGGACTACTGCGTATATATTATTAGCAAAATGTAATCAGAATGGCCCAAGGGGAGCCTGAGGGAGAGAATAGTAGACTGATAGTAGGGACTCCTGATTCTTTTTATCACATCCTCTTCTGCACCATTTCTGCTTTTAGTGCTGTTCTTCATCTTTAAAAGGTACTGAGCAAGCTGGGAGCAGTGACTCACACCTGTAATCCCAGCACTTTGGGAGGCCAAGGCGGGTGGATCACGAGGTCAGGCGATCGAGACCATCCTGGCTAACATGGTGAAACCCCGTCTCTACTAAAAATACAAAAAAAATTAGCCAGACATGGTGGCACATGCCTGTAGTCCCAACTACTCAGGAGGCTAAGGCAGGGGAATCGCTTGAACCTGGGAGGCGGAGGTTGCAGTGAGCTGAGATCACGTCACTGCACTCCAGCCTGGGTGACAGAGCAACACTCTTGTCTCAAAAAATATATATACAAAAATTAGCTGGGCGTGGTGGTACACACCTGTAGTCACAGCTGCTTAGGAGGCTGAGGCAGGAGAATTGCTTGAACCCAGGAGGCAGAGGTTGGAGTGAGTCAAGATCGTGCCACTGCCCTCCAGCCTGGCGACAGAGCAAGACTCCATCTCAAAATAAATATATATATATATAATATACATATAAAATAATATATAAATGTATAAATATATAAATATAAAATATATATCTATGTATATATCTATATATGTATGTCTATATATGTGTATCTATGTATGTATGTACATATATATGTGTATATATATATATCGAGCATTATTTTTTGTTTCCTACCCTAGACAATGTGAGGTGAGAGAATGACTATTATTTGTGAGCTTTTCCAGGGAAATGTGAAATATCTCTGGGTATTTTAGTACTACCTGGGATATTCAAGCCACTGATTGAGTCCCTCTTGCTTTTGACTCTTTTTTAAATCCTGGAGGCCCATTTGCAGTCCAAAAAAAACATTAATAATTAGTAGTGTGGTGTGTTCGCCCATTTGGGCTACTATAACAAAACACTATAAACTGAGTTGTTTATAAACAACAACTTTATTTCTCATAGTTCTGGAGGCTGGGAAATCTAGTGTCAAGGTGCTGGCAGATACAGTCGGATGAGGGCCTACCTTTTCATAGGTGGTGCCTTCCTCTTGTGTCCTCACTTGGTGGAAGAGGCAAGGCAGCTCTTTGGGGCCTTTTTCATAAGGACACCAATTCTATTCATGGGGGCACCACTCTAATGATCTAATCACCCTCCAAAGGACCCCATCTGCTAGTATTACCACCTTGGGAATTAGGATTTCAACATATGAATTTTGCAGGGACACTAACATTCAGATCATAGCATGTGGTTTCACTGTCGTCCCAGAAAGCCTTTGTAGAAATGGCTGGATAGTAGAGGAAACCACAAATGAAAGGAGTACTTTTTGTATTTCTACTACTTTCAGTTCCACTTAATATATTACATATTATTTCCTCTTCAATTCCCCTTCCTCCCTACTCCTTTTGTATTTTTAACAGGTAGGGCTTCTTTGTTTTAGAGGGAAGAGCCAGAAAGTCAGGTATAAAGAGCAGATAGGAAGCCAAGCATAAGGCTAGAAAAGAGCCAGCTTTTTTTTTTTTTTTTTGAGATGGAGTCTCGCTCTGTCACCCGGGCTGGAGTGCAGTGGCCGGATCTCAGCTCACTGCAAGCTCCACCTCCCGGGTTTACACCATTCTCCTGCCTCAGCCTCCCGAGTAGCTGGGACTACAGGCGCCCGCCACCTTGCCTGGCTAGTTTTTTGTATTTTTTAGTAGAGACGGGGTTTCACCATGTTAGCCAGGATGGTCTCGATCTCCTGACCTCGTGATCTACCCGTCTCGGCCTCCCAAAGTGCTGGGATTACAGGCTTGAGCCACTGCGCCCAGCCAAGAGCCAGCTTTTTAAAGCAAGACCATGGGGTTAGATCTTTGGAGGTTGTTCCCTAGGGTAGGTAGGAAGCTATGCTTTTAATATACATTTCATCTAACTGTCTGTGCCTAGATTCTAGTCAGCGGACTATGGCAGTAATAAGAGAGTTCAGTATGTTTAAACTACTTGATTTAGATGTGGGCGGCAACTGTTCTTTTTATATTTTTATGAGAACTGCTGATATGCTTTTCTTCTCTTCTCAAAGAGTTAAAATTCCTGATCTGTGCTTTCTTCAGCAGATTATTAAAGCAGATTGTTTCTGCTCAGTGAAGGTACCTTGAAGTGGGTTTGCCTGGGTAATTTTCTGGAATTTTGTTGTGAACCTGGGCATCTAGGGACTCATTTCTTCAAAAGGCCCTTCATTCCCTACATTATGAGACACTTTGAGAACAAAGTGGTTCTGAGTATAACCCTCTCAAGAAGTGACAACATCCTGAAACATATCTTTTCTCTCTTAGGCAACAGTTACAACACTCTACAAATCAGCTCGCCAAGGAAACAAATGAATTGCTGAAAGAATTAGGGTCCTTGCCCCTTCCCTTATCTACTTCAGAACAGGTTGGTGTTTTCTGTTTTGTTTATTAATAGGAAAGGACTTTGCGTTAGTAGAAAGGCAGCATGTAGAACAACAAAAAATAAGTTGGCCTTTGGTGCTGGATTGATAGACATCCTCTGCACCTTAGTTTCTTATCCATAAAGTGGGGGATATGTGACTGTTGGGGCAATAGAAAGAATGTGTGCACCATATGTGGCAAAGTGCCTGCGTTTAGTAGGTAATCAATATGTGGTGGCTGCTGCTATGATTAATAACATTATTAATATATTAATAAAATGGAGTTAACTGAAGAGGAATCTCAATGTTTACATCTCTTTGGGGTTTGGCTAGCAGTTTTATGTTTGTAGGCTTGCTCCTTTCTCCTAGTTTTTTTTTTTTTTTAATTATTATTTTTATGTTGTTGTTGTTTTAGAAACAGGGTCTCCCTCTGTCACCCAGACTAGAGCGCAGTGGTGCAGTCATAGCTCACTGCAGCCTCCCACTTCTGGGCTCAAGCAGTCCCCTCCCCTCAGCCTCCTGAGTAGCTGTGACTACAGGCATGTGGCAATGTGGCACCACACCCAGCTAATTTTAACAATATTTTTGTACAGATAGCATCTTTGTTTCCCAGGGTAACTTGTGGTTTCAAGCAATCCTCCCGCCTCAGCCTCCCAAAGTGTTGGGATTACAGGCGTGAGCCACCATGCCCAGCCTTCCTAGTTTGTTTTGTATCCATTATCTATAAATTTTAATGAAACATCTTTCTTTCATGGTTTGCAGTTACCTTCAGGTTCTGTCATGAGTTATTCATAGGTCTCACTCAGGTTAAGGAACTGCTCAGGGAAAAAGGGTTCTCTTTTCAAGTCATTTTCTTCAGTGGCCATTTAAATCCTTTAGAAACACACAATTTTTACTGAGATTCATTGTTCCCTTAATATGCAACATTCCCAAAGTCAGATGTGTCCCTTCTTCATCGTGGCTTGACTTGTCATTCATGATGTACCTCAGGTCTCCAGTAAAAAAAAAAACTTTCTGCATCTACCTTCCTATTATGATTCTGTTTTGCTTTTAGCTTCTATGCCATTTGTGGTGGCACTTAACTTTTATTGCTTTTTTAGTTTTATTTTATTTTTGAGATAGGGTGTTACTGTGTCACCCGGGCTGAGTGCAGTGGCAATCGTAGCTCACTGCAACCTTGAACTCCTGGACTCAAGGGTTCCTCCCACCTCAGCCTCCTGAGTAGCTGGAACCACAAGTGTGCACCACCACACCTAGCTAAATTTTTAAATTTTTTGTAGAGATGGAGTCTTGCTATGTTTTCCAGGCTAGTCTCAAACTCCTGGGCTTAAGTGATCCTCCTGCCTTGGCCTTCCAAAGTACTGGGATTACAGACATGAGCCACTGTGCTTGGCCTTTATATTGCTTTTTATTACTGAACTTTTTAAATGATAATGTCCTATATCTGATAGCTCTGAAGACAAAGCCTTTCAACTTCCCTGTCCTGGGTTGTTTTTCAAAGTATGGGTTGTGGGTAGTGGAACATGAAGTCATTTTAGTGTATTAAGGTGAGCATTTAAAAAATCTTAAATGGAGTAGAAGTATCAGAGTCTATACTATGTAATAATGGTAAATATTGTTTGTTTGTTTTTTTTTTTTTTTGAGACGGAGTCTCGCTTTGTCACCCAGGCTGGAGTGCAGTGGCCGGATCTCAGCTCACTGCAAGCTCTGCCTCCCGGGTTTATGCCATTCTCCTGCCTCAGCCTCCCGAGTAGCTGGGACTACAGGCGCCCGCCACCTCGCCCAGCTAGTTTTTTGTATTTTTTTTTTAGTAGAGACGGGGTTTCACCGTGTTAGCCAGGATGGTCTTGATCTCCTGACCTCATGATCCGCCTGTCTCGGCCTCCCAAAGTGCTGGGATTACAGGCTTGAGCCACCGCGCCCGGCCAGTAAATATTGTTATATGAAACTTTTGTTTCATACATACATATGTGTATGTATGTATGGATCATGATGTCAAATTCTTTTTTTTCTTTTGAGACGGAGTCTTGCTCTGTCGCCCAGGCTGGAGTGCAGTAGCACAATCTTGGCTTACTGCAACCTCCGCCTCCCAGGTTCAAGTGATTCTCCTGCCTCAGCTTCCCAAGTAGCTGGGATTGCAGGCACCCACCACCACGCCTGGCTAATTTTTTTTTTTTTTTTTTTTTTTTTTGAGACGGAGTCTCACTCTGTCGCCCAGGCTGGAGTGCAGTGGCCTGATCTCAGCTCACTGCAAGCTCCGCCTCCCAGGTTCACGCCATTCTCCTGCCTCAGCCTCCGGAGTAGCTGGGACTACAGGCGCCCGCCACCTCGCCCAGCTAGTTTTTTTTGTATTTTTTAGTAGAGACGGGGTTTCACCATGTTCGCCAGGATGGTCTTGATCTCCTGACCTCATGATCCGCCTGTCTCGGCCTCCCAAAGTGCTGGGATTACAGGCTTGAGTATTTTTAATAGAGACAGGGTTTTGCCATGTTGGCCAGGCTGGTTTTGAACTCCTGACCTCAGGTGATCTGCCCAGCTAGGCCTCCCAAAGTGCTGGGATTACAAGCGTGAGCCACCATGCCTGGCCCATGATGTCAAATTCTTATTGTAAATCTCTGTCAAAAAAAATTGAAAATCACTAGTTTAACCTAATAAACTGTTCCATGTAGCATATCTGGAGTTTTGGCCCCAAGTTGCAGAAAAGAGAGGAGGACAAGAAGATGCTTTGTCATCCTGCTACAAAGTAGTTACCCTTTGGTTGTCTATATATGTTATTCTAATTGTTACTCATGCTGATGTTTCAGTTATGGGCCATTTCTCCCTTGCCATCCAATATCTCCAAACTGCTGCCAGGTTACCCATTTCTTCCTCCTAAGCATGCACTTAGGGAATACACACTTGTAGATAGTTTTCATAGTAACAAAAAAGGAGTCGAAGGGTCTAATGCAGAGTAGTGGAAGTATTTAAGAGTTAAGTAGTAGCCTAAGCAAAATATAAATAGAAAATCAAATCTGCTACCAAAACAAAATTCATCAAATGTCTTCCAAAACCAAATAGAAGTTATTTTTGGATTATGCATGCTGTTGTTCCTTTCCATTATCTTGGATCATTAAGAACATGAAATAGATCTACAGACATACTCTCCTGGTGAAATATAATTCCTTGATTCCCCTCTTGTTACGCTCAGTATCCTTTTGTTTTTCTTCTCTTTTCTCATCTAATTAATCTTAGTCCCATCACCTATCTTTTCACTACTGTTTTATACATCAAACCATACTCCTACTTTCAGTTTTTTTCCATACTTACATACTTTCATCAGTGATCGAGTTACCTAGTCCAGTGGCTTTTTAGGTTTTTTGTTTGTTTGTTTGAGACAGGGTTTCACTCAGTTATCTGGGCTGAGGTGCAGTGGAGTGGCGCAGTCGTGGCTCACTGTATCACTGTAGCCTCAACCTCCCAGGCTCAAGTGATCCTCCCACCTTAGCTTCCTGAGTAGCTAGGACCACAGGCATGTGCCACCACACCCAGCTACTTTTTAAACATTTTATAGAGACAGGGTCTTGCTATATTGCCCAGGCTGGTCTCAAACTCCTGGGCTTAAGCAATCCTCCCTCCTTGTCCTTCGGAAGTGCTGGAATTATAGGCATGAACTACCACGCCTGGCCCTTTGTAGAGTTTTTTTTGTTTTTTTTTTTTGGAGACAGAGTTTCACTCTTGTTGCCCAGGCTGGAGTGCAAACGGTGCAATCTCAGCTCACCAGAACCTCCACCTCCCGGGTTCAAGCGATTCTCCTGCCTCAGCCTCCCAAGTAGCTGGGATTATAGGCATGCGCCCCCACGCCCAGCTAATTTTGTGTTTTTAGTAGAGATGGGGTTTCTCCATGTTGGTCAGGCAGGTCTTGAACTCCCGACCTCAGGTGACCTGCCCACCTTGGCCTCCCAAAGTGCTGGGATTACAGGCATGAGACACTGCACCTGGCCATAAAGAGTTTTTATTCACCTTTTTTTTTTTTTTTTTTTTTTTGAGACACAGTTTCACTGTATCACCCAGGCTGGAGTGCAGTGGCGTGATCTTGGCTCACTGAAACCTCTGCCTTCCATGTTAGAGTAATTCTCCTGCCTCAGGCTCCCAAGTAGCAGGGACTAGAGGTGCACACTACCACGCTAATTTTTGTATTATTAGTAGAGACAGGGTTTCGCCATGTTGGCCAGGTTGGTCTCGAACTGCTGACCTCAAGTGATCTGCCTGCCTCGGCCTTCCAAAGTTCTGGGATTACAGGCGTGAGCTACTATGCCTGGCCTATTCACTTTTTTTCTGTTTCCTTTGATCCTCTTGCCGACCCCCATCTGCCTTGAAACTTTCCTCTTGCCATGACTGTCTTTCATTCTATCCCCCAACTCTGGAGATCCCCAAGTTGAGTCAGCCTCCTTCCTGGACTCCATATCCTCCTAAGAGTGGGCATGCCCCAAGGTTGTGCCATTGATCCTGGAATTATTTCACTCTATGCTTTCTCCTTAGGAGTCACCTGCTTTTATGACCTCCCTTTCAACTTTGTGATCATGACCTCCAGATCTTTTTCCAATCTAACCCTTTCACTTCTGAGTGCTTGGCCCATATCTTCAATTCATGTTCTGACATCTCCTCCTGAAATAAACTACCTTCATATAAAACTTGTCTTATACTGAGTTTCTCATGTTTCACCCAAACCCCTTAACTAAGTTCATTGACAATACTTAACATCACAGAAAAGTTTGTGCCTTTTGACTTAATATTCTCACTCATGCTAATTACCCCTAAGGGAAAAAAAAAAAAATTCTGAAGGTAAACACACACACACAAACACACACACACAGTCTATATACTCTGGAGCCAAATTTCCTGAATTTAAATCCATCTTTGTCACTTACTGTGTGATCCTGGGCAAATTACATAGCCTCTGTGGTGCTTTGGTTTTCTGAAGTGTAAAGTTGGGACTATAATAATGCCTAATATATAGGTCATTGTAGAGATAAATGAATTATTATGTAAAGCACTTAACAGTAGTACTGGTACAATGTAAGCACTATATAAATATTAGCTATTACATTGGAGCTCACTTTAACTTTATAATATTTAATAACTGTGAAAAATCTAGAAGGAATATTTACGTAAAATATAGGTCAACTTGATGGAATATATGTAAGTGATTAAAGATCATGGCCGGGCACAGTGGTTCACACCTGTAATCCCAGCACTTTGGGAGGCTAATGCGGGTGGATTGCTTGAGTACAGGAGTTTGAGACCCAGCCTGGGCAACATCTCTACAAAAATTAGCTGGGCATGGTGGCTCATGCCTGTAATCCCAGCACTTTGGGAGGCCGAGGCGGGCGGATCACCTGAGGTCAGGAGTTTGAGACCAGCCTGACCAACATGGCAAAACCCCATCTCTACTAAAAATACAAAAATTAGGTGGGCGTGGTAGTGGGCACCTTTAATCCTAACTACTCAGGAGACTGAGGCAGGAGAATCGCTGGAACTCAGGAGGCGGAGTTTGCAGTGAGCTAAGATTGTGCCATTGCACTCCAGCCTGGGTGATAGAGCGAGACTCCATCTCAAAAAAAAAAAAAATTAGCCAGGCATCGTGGTACACATCTGTAGTCCCAGCTACTCAGGTGGCTGAGGTGAGAGGATCATTTGAGTCTGGGAGGTTGAGGCTGCAGTGAGCTGAGATCGCATCACTGCACCCCAGCTTGGTGACAGAGCAAGACCCTGTCTCAAAAACAAACACAAACAAAACATAATTGTAAAGTGTATGTTAATATGGAAAATGTTCATGGTGTACTTAAAAGTAATGATAATACTTTGCATGGTGAGGTTAGGGAATGATGTCCTCCCTGTTATTGTTGTAATTTTGTTTATGCAAAAATAAAAATCTCAGAAGAAAAAGTTGCTCATCTAAATTTGCTTTTAGTATTACCATCACTCTTTCAGGTTCGAAATTTCAGTTGTTCTTGACTTTATCTCTCTTTCCCCACCACCAGTCAAAATGTTTCTTAAATTCATTTTTTATGATTTTATTACTGATACTGTGTCCTCCTAACCTTCAACCCAGACTATTGAATTAGTGATCTGTTTGGACTTGTTTCTTTTTTCCATTCCACCTTTTACACCATCACAGACTAATTTTTTTAAGTTACTATTTTGTACCCATGATGTTTCTTGCTCAAAAATCTTCATTGCTCTTTGTTCTTTAGAGGTTGAACCTCAAACTCATTCGTTTGGTTGTTTTTTTTTTTTTTTTTTTCCCAAGAGGGAGCCTGGGTCTTTCACTCAGTCTGGAGTGCAGTGGCGCGATCTCAGCTCACTGCAACCTCCACCTTCCAGGTTTAAGCAGTTCTCCTGCCTCAACCTCCCACATGGCTGGGACTACAGGTGTGCACCACCACACCCGGCTAATTGTTTGTATTTTCAGCAGAGACACAGTTTCACCATGTTAGACAGACGGTCTCCATCTCCTGACCTCATGATCTGCCCACCTCAGCCTCCCAATAGCTTGGCCTTTTGTTTCATTTTTTGAGACCGAGTTTCGCACGTGTTGCCCAGGCTGGAGTGCAATGGTGCGATCTCGGCTCACTGCAACCTCCACCTCCTGGTTCAAGCAATTCTCCTGCCTCAGCCTCCCAAGCAGCTGGGATGACAGGTGCCTGCCACCATGTCCGGGTAATTTTTTGTATTTTTAGTAGAGACGGGGTTTCCCGTGTTGGCCAGGATGGTCTTGAACTCCTGCCCTCAAGTGATCCACCCACCTTGGCCTCCCAGAGTGCTGGGATTACAGGCGTGAGCTACTGTGCCTGGCCTAGCTTGGCATTTAAAACCTGCTACGGTTGGCCCCTTTCTTACCTTTCCAATTTTGTATTTTAGCTACTCTCATTACTAAACCTGTAGTTCCAACCAAACGGTCTGCCTAGAGATCCTCTTCAAGTTCTGCCACCATGCCTTTGCTCACACTATTCTCTTGCTTGGATTTGCCTTACCCCTTCTTTCTGCTTATTCATTCCTTCCTCTTACTTCACTGTCCACCTTCTCTTGAGGCCTTTCTTGACCACTTGAGTTCTTACTGATTATTCCTGCCTCTGAACTTCTGTAGTACTAATTGGATATAGCAGTTATTTATAATTGACTTTGTGACTTGTCTGTCTATATCCTTTATTTACAAATAGATGGTGAGCTGTTTGAGGTCAGGGGTGAGTTTTCACTTCTGTGTTCTTAGAACAGGACAATGCTGTCAGTATATGGTGTATGTGTGTGTTTTTTTGTTTTTGTTTTTGTTTTTTTTTGAGACAGGGTTTCACTCTGTTGCTCAGGCTGGAGTACCTGGCATGATTTCAGCTCACTGCAGCCTCAACCTTCCAGCTCAAAAGATCCTCCTGCCCCAGCCTCCTGAGTAGCTGATGTGTACCACCACGCCCGGCTATTTTTTTTTTATTTTTTGTAGAGATAGGATTTTGTCATGTTGCTCAGGCTGGTCTTGAACTCCTAGGCTCAAGTGATCCTCCTGCCTCAGCCTCCCAAAATACTAGCTAGGACTACAGGTGTAAGCCACTGTGCCCAATCTCAGCATATGTTTTTTGAGACACAGAAGTAACAAGTTTAGTAGAGGTAGTCTGTAGATAAACAAAGTACTTATCAAGTCTCAAAGATTTTAAACCTCACTAAAAGCCTGTGAAATGCTTCTATAGTTTACAGGGAAGCTGTGAATTCAATATAGATGAATAGGGTTTTAACATTTTAGCTAAAACCCATCTCTGTTTGGGTTCAATTGTAGTCCAGAGGTATTTATTCTCTTTTATATTCTCCAGGGCACCAAAATTCTGAATTGCAGTTCTTTGGAGATTACTTTAGAAATTAAATACAGGCTGGGCACAGTGACTCACACCTGTAATCCCGGCACTTTGGGAGGCCAAGGCAGGCAGATCACCTGAGGTCAGGAGTTCTACAATAGCCTGGCCAACATGGCAAAATCCCGTCTGTACTAAAAATACAATAAAAAAATTAGCCGGGCATGGTGGCGGGCACCTGTAATCCCAGCTCCTCAGGAGGCTGAGGCACAAGAATCGCTTGAACACGGGCGGCAGAGGTTGGCAGTGAGCTGAGATCATGCCACTGCACTCCAGCCTGGGCGACAGAGCGAGAGACTCCATCTCAATAAAAAGAAAAGAAAAGAAAAAAAAAAAAAAAAAAGAAGAAGTTAAATGCAACCCAGTTCCCAGGTTTGTCAGAATGAAAGAAGAAAAATTCTGACTTGGTCTATAAGTATTAACGAGGGACTTAAGCTAGCAAAGAGCACATTTATTAATTTAAAGAAGAGACTATTTCATATTAATGTTCCTAGTTGGAAATCTTTAAGGGATATAATTTTGCTTTTAAGTAGATTAAAACCAAGTGATTCTGGGTTAATATGAAATCTCAAGTTCTTGCTTGATTTCCTTAGCGCCAGCAGAGACTTCAGAAGGAACGCCTCATGAATGACTTCTCTGCAGCCTTAAACAATTTCCAGGCTGTGCAGAGAAGGGTATCCGAAAAGGAAAAGGAGAGTATTGCCAGAGCAAGAGCTGGATCTCGTCTTTCTGTAAGTTGATTCCCAAAAGAAGACCTTTGCAATATCAGAATGTTCTTTCCCAAGTTTGTGTTTTTTTTTCCTTTTTCTCTTTGACCAGTAAACATTTAAGTTAACTGCTGTGAAAATGGCAGGTTGGTGTAACCTACGTAAAAAATATGTATGCATGTGATCATAGCCTAGACAGGAATCTGAATGAGGGTTAAGAGATATAGGAGGAAGAACTATGTCTAATTTTCTTTTTTATTTTGATATATTGGTTTTAACGTTAAAAACTTGAAAATAAAAATAATGAATCTGTGTCCTGGAATATAATGGGCTAGTTTATTTGGACTAGCCCTCTGTTTTTGAAAAGGATGACCAAATACTGGATTTTAAAAATCCAGCTTCTCAAAAGTATCAAAGATTTATGAAAATATTAAGATAAAGCCTGAGAGGTCAGCAGAACACTGAAACTGCTTTTGCATTGAGTGTCTTTACTGAAGGCAAACTTGAACTTCAGTTTTGATATCCTCATGGCATGAGGAGGATAAAAGTCAAAGCCAAAGGTCCACGCAAGATGGAGAATATAAAAGAAGGTACAACCCAAATTGAACTGGGCCATAAGAGACTATATCCTTAGAATATTAAGTCAAAAGTAAACTCTCCTATCCCCCAGCAGATTGCAAAAAGATTGCATTAGCACTGAACTGAGCAGATGGAGGAAGAGGGCATGAGGGAGGAGAAATCCAGACAAGATTACCACAAAGTAACCTTCTTCAGGCAGATTTTCTGCTCAAATTCATCCTACCTGAATGGTTCAGTAGTCCTGGACTGGTACAGTCACCTATGTGCAGGGTAGAAGCAAACACAGATTCCTTCTAGAAAGACACCTTTATCCTAGCCCTGAAATAATACTCTCAAATAATTTTTCTAGGGCAGTAAGTACCAGTCACTAAAAATAACCATGTGTGCAAAGAAACAAATTACTCTGAACAAGAATTAGTAGAAACAACAGTGAAGTGAAATATACCTACAGAGACTTTGTATATTAGAATTATAAGACAACTATACTTACTGTGTTTAGAGACATAAAAAGCTGAAAACCTCTGCAGGAAACTACACAAAGCTTTGAAAAAGTGTCAAAAGAATTTCTAAAATGGAAAGATATAATACAGAAATTTAAAAACTTAGTGGATGGGTGGTTTAACTAGAAAATTGGTTAGAAGATATTATCCAGCATGTAGCATAGGGGGTTAAAAATTTAAATATGGAAGAAAGATTATGAGAAATGGAGAATGGAGAGAAAAGATCTAGGGTAGTTTTAACTGGAGTTACAGAATGAGAATAGGGCAAACATAGATCAGAGGTGATATTTGAAGAAATAATTACTGATAATATTCCAGAACTGATTAAAAATACTAGCCTACAGTTTCAAGAAGACTAACAAATCCCAATCAGGATAAATAAAATCTCTAATGTAGATATATCAAAGACAAACTTCAAACCAGAGACAAAGAGAAAAGTCACAAAGATAGCTGGAGAAACATTAGAATACCTTCAGAGATACAATAGTTAGATTGACAGTTGACTTCTCAACAACAGTGGAAGCCAGTAGAGTGCTCTTGAATGTTGATGAAGGACAATAACTGCCTACCTAGGATTCTAAATCCAGTGAAAATATATGTCAAGAATGAGGGCTAATTAAAGACATTTTCAATCAAAAGAGAGTTTTCTATCAGCACCTTATTGAAGGAAATTCTAAAGAATGTATTTCAAGTGGAAGGAAAGTGATCTCAGATGGAAAGTCTGAAAAGCAGAAAGAAATGAACAAAAAAAGTGGTAAATATGTGAGAAGATAAATCACAGACAGGAAGAAGACATTGCTGTATGTTTAATAGCAAAGGACTAGCATTTAGAATATATAAAGAATTCGGCCAGGCGTAGTGGCTCACACCTGTAATCCCAGCACTTTGGGAGGCCGAGGTGGGCAGATCACGAGGTCAGGAGTTCAAGACCAGCCTGGCCAACATGGTGAAACCCTGTCTCTACTAAAAATATAAAATTAGCTGGGCGTAGTGGTGCATGCCTGTAATCCCAGCTACTCTGAAGGCTGAGGCAGGAGAATCGCTTGAACCCGGGAGACAGAGGTTGCAGGGAGCTGGGATTGTGCCACTGCGCTCCAGCCTGGGGAACAGAACAAGACTGCATCTCCAAAAAAAAAAAAAAAAAAACCCAGAATTCCCATGAATCAGTATGAAAAAGAAAGATACAACTCAATAGAACAAAAGTTATCAAACTTTTTGATCTCAGGAACCCATTACACTCATAAAAATCATTAAATTCTCTGGCCGGGCGCAGTGGCTCACACCTGTAATCCAGCACTTTGGGAGGCTGAGACGGGTGGATCACCTGAGGTCAGGAATTCGAGACCAGCCTGGCCAACATGGTGAAACCCTGTCTCTACTAAAAAATACAAAATTAGCTGGACGTGGTGGCCAATGCCTGTAATCCCAGCTACTCAGGAGGCTGAGGCAGGAGAATCGCTTGAACCCGGGAGGCGGAGATTGCCGTGAGCTGAGACTGCGCCGCTGCACTCCAGCCTGGGCAACAGAGTGAGACTCTATCTCAAAAAAAGAGAATGAGTGCTGAGAGAAGGGTGAAGCCCCTTATAAAACCATCAGATGTTGTGAGAACTCACTCACTATCACGAGAACAACATGGGGAAAACTGTCCCCATGCTTCAGTTTTCTCCATCTGGTCTCACCCTTGACCATTGACCATCTCGCCTTGGATTATTACAATTCAAGGTGAGGTTCGGGTGGGGACACAGAGCCAAACCATATCAGACCCCAAAGAAGTTTTGTTTATATGAGTCATATCTATTGATGTATACTGTATTAGAAATTAAAACTGAGAAAAATTTTAATGTTTCTTTATTCATTTACGAATAATACACTTATTATGTATTAACATGAATATAAATTAGATTTTTTTATGCACATGGGGAAAGAAGGAATTAAATTAGATTTTTAATTAAAAACAAATTGTTTTTCCAAGAAAAAAATTAGTGGGCATAGTAGCATTGTTTTCATTTTTGCAAATTTTTTTTTTAATGTCTGACTTACCGGAAGACAGCTATTCATAGCTGCTTTTGTTTTTTAACCTCCATACTAAAGATGTGATTTATATACCACCATTATAGTATTAGAATATTCTGAATTTGACTATTTACTTACTTTTACCAGTGAATGTTATACTTTCATATGTTCTCATGTTACTAATTATTACGCTTTTCATTCAGCTTGAAGAACTCCCTTTAGCATTTCTTATGAGGCAGGTCTAGTGGTGATGAACTGTCTCAGCTTTTTTCGTCTAGGATTGTATCTGCTTCTATATTCAGTCTATTGTGATAGGTTGTTCTGGTTGAAGTATCTGAAGAAAATACAAGCTGGCAGAAATACACAATTGAAAAAGGAATATTTTTATAACCTTTTCAGATCATTTTTGATACTCTTCTTTGATACTACATCAAAACTTGACAAAAGTTAGTTGCATTGTAGAATCTAAAACCATTATAATGACTTCATACTCTGTTACATTAACATCTGTTGGTCTATGTTATACTTTGATTGGATCTTTTATCCATGCATGATTTTTATAGCATCATGCATTTATCATTTGGATAATATTGGTTCCCTGAGTTAGACAGCTCTTCCAAATATCGATACATTTCATTTTACAATATTAAAAAAAATACACGTTTCCATCAGTTTCTCCAGAAAAGTCTTTAAATATTCAGAAACTCTTACAGTGGTAGATACAAGTCTTCCAAAATTCTATTTTTATTTTTACTTGAAAGCTACATTTTTATCATTGGCAACAAACACCCTCTGTTGTTTTCCTTGAAGTGACAGGCTCATACTTATTTTCAAGAAGTTGTCTGCCAAATACCCATCTGAAAAGTTTATATGTTTACATTCATAAAAGTTTTAAAGTGTTTAAATAAGTTTTTAGTAAGTTCTTATAAAATTATATTGAATAAGTAAAAATGGTATTCCCTAAAAAAAGCGGCTAGTTCAGCCTGCAGTTCCATTACACAAGTGCTTTTCCTAGAGACAAACATTGTATTTCTTTATGCAGCAGAAGTAGTTTATGTGCACTTCCCATTTCACGATACAGAATAGTAGAAAGATGTGTATTGAGGGGTCAAGGTTTAATTAATAATTTGTATGGCTTTGAGGACACACTGACTTTTAAAATACTGTGTGTGGTGATGAAGAATACAATAATACTAGGCAATTTGGTGCCACTGCCTTGAGCCATTTTATCTACCTGTATTAGGCCATTTTCATACTGCTGTAAAGATACTACGTGAGACTGGATACTTTGTAAATAAAAGAGGTTTAATTGACTCACAGTTTTACATGGCTGGATAGGCCTCAAGAATCTTACAACCATGGTAGAAAGCCAAGGGGAAGCAAGGCATGTCTTACATGGTGGCAGGAGAGAGAGAAAGAGAGTGCAGGGGAAGTACCAGACACTTAACAAACAACAGGATCTCATGAGAACTCCCTCACTATCATGTGAACAGTATGGGAGAACCACCCCCATGATACAATCACTTCCCACCAGGTCCCTCCCTCTGCACGGAATACAATTCGAGACAAGATTTGGGTGGGGACATAGAGCCAAACCATATCACTACCATTGCCTTTTTTTAATTTTTAATTTTTGTGGGCACATGGTAGGTGTATATATTTATGAGGTACATGAGATGCTTTCATACAGTCATGTAATGTATAATAATTACACCATGATAAATGGGGTATCTATCCCATCAAGCATTTATCCTTTATGCTACAGACAATTAAATTATACTCTTCTAGTTATTTTTGAATATAATTAATTATTATTGATTATAGTCACCCTGTTGTGCTATCAAATACTAGGTCTTATTCATTCTTCCTATTTTTTGTGCCCATTAACCATCCCCACTTCCCCGCCACCAGTCCCCCACCATTGCTTTTGCTCCATCCTGTTGATATTTATACTCATGGAGCAAATAAACACATTAGTATTATTTTGAGTAATGGTCAAATGAAAAGGTACTCAGCTTCTTTAGTAATGGTGAAATGACAGATTAAAATAACAATGAAATACTATTTCATGCCCACAAGGAGGGAAGAAGTTAAAAATTCTGTGAACACTGGGAGTTGTCATTATGGATATGATGCAATGGGAACTTTTTTATCTGGCCAGTGGTATAAATTAGAACAACTACTTTGGAAAACATTTTGGCTGTTTTTGGCTCTATCTTCAGAACACATGCAGACCTTGTGATCCAGCAATTCTACCCTAGAGAAACCTGTATGTGTTATACCAGGATGTATGTACAAGAATGTGCATAGCAGCGTTGTTTGTAGTAGTCAAAAATTGGAAACATCCAGATGTCTGTCAACAGTTGAATGGATAAATTGTGATATGTTCATACACTATAATATCATACAGCAAATAAAATGATTGAACCACAGTTACATTCAGTATCAGAGATGGATCTGGTATAATCTGGAATGATTCAAAAAAAGCACTAAAGAATATAAACAGTATAATTCCATTGTAAAGTTCAAAAACAGGCAAAATGATATTGAATAAGGCTATATCTCACTATTCTTAAAATGCAAGAAGATGATTTTCACAAAGTCAAGATAATAGATACTTTAAAAGGGAGGGATGGAGTTGTGATTGGAGAAGGGCACATGGGTGGGCTTTTAGGACTCGCAGTGTTATTTCTTGATCTGGGGAAAAGGTAAAGTAAAAAGAAAAAAAAAAAAACCCCAAAAACCCACAGTGTTCTTCTGAGTGGATAGAAATTTGAAATTCTCTTCATTTTGCTTGTCCTGTATTGCTATTATAAAAGGGGTAAGCTTTTTTAAAATGAAAATACATTGATTTTTACCATTTTTGCTTTGTTTTATTTTTATTTTATTTATTTATTTTTTCTGAGAGGGAGTCTCGCTCTGTCGCTCAGGTTGGAGTGTGGTGGCATGATCTTGGCTCACTGCAATGTGTGCCTTCTAGGTTCAAGCAGTTCTCCTGCCTTAGCCTCCTGAGTAGCTGGGATTACAGGCACCTGCCACCATGCCTGGCTAATTTTTGTATTTTAGTAGAGATGGGGTTTCACCATGTTGGCCAGGCTGGTCACAAACTCCTGACCTCAAAGTGATCTGCCCACCTCGGCCTCCCAAAGTGCTGGGATTGGGATTACAGGTGTGAGCCACCGCATCCGGCCTGTTTTTAAAGTATAAAAGTAATACATTCATTAGGCTGATTTTTTAATAATAATGATATTTATTCTTATAGCTTGATTAGAAAGCATACTTTTTCCTCATCAAACAGTAACACCTGAAAGACTCGATTGCTAGTCTTTCACCAAATGCCAAAAGTCCTGGTAAATTCCCTTTTAAAGTAACACTATGTGCTTGCCTAACTTTCTTAATTCAATAGTATTAGATAAATTACCATTGGAAATACTATTTTTCAAAAATGTTATTATGTGCCAAAGAGGAGACTATGATAAATCAGTTATTATAAGAATTAAACAAAATAATATACAGAATAATACGTTCTCAATAAATTCTGTTAAGTCAAAATCTGCCACGATTTGAAGCAGCCTTCTTGAAAATAAAGGTTAGTGGGCTGGGCACTGTGGCTCATGTCTGTAATCCCAACACTTTGGGAGGCCGAGGTGGGCGGGTCATGAGGTCAGGAGTTTGAGACCAGACTGGTCAATATGGTGAAACCCCGTCTCTACTAAAAATACAAAAATTAGCCAGGCGTGGGGGCATGCATCTGTAGTCCCAGCTACTCAGAAGGCTGAGGCAGAAGAATCACTTGAACCCGGGAAGCAGAGGTTGCAGTGAGCCAAGATCGCACCACTGCACTCCAGCCTGGGCGGCAGAGTAAGATTCCGTCTCAAAAAAAGAAAAGAAAAGAAAGGTTAGTTTATGTGTGTTTATGCCAAATCCCATGTCTTCAGAGTTTAATATATATTGATGATAGATTGATTAGCAACTTTCTCAAGGATCTCATATACTTTTTTTTTTTTTTTTGAGACGGAGTCTTGCTCTGTTGTCCAGGCTGGAGTGCAGTGGCGCAATCTCAGCTCACTGCAACCTCTGCCTCCCGGATTCAATTTTCCTACCTCAGCCTCCTGAGTAGCTGGGACTACAGGTGCCCGCCACCACGCCCGGCTAATTTTTTTGGTATTTTTAGTAGAGATGGGGTTTCACCATGTTGGCCAGGCTGGTCTTGAACTCCTGACCTTGTGATCTGCCCGCCTCAGCCTCCCAAAGTGCTGGGATTACAGGCGTGAGCCACTGCGCCCAGCCAGATCTCATATACTCTTGACCACACATCAGTAAAAATCAAAAAACCTCAGGAGAAAAAAAGGTAACACCATTTACATTAGACTGATTTTTGAAGTGAGTCTGCTTTAGTGCCTAATATGCTATGTCCATTTTAAAAATTTTTATATATTCTGAAATTTTGTTTTCTTGCAACTTTTCAACTTCTCTTAATCTACCTCCCCCCAGATTTTAAAATATTTTGTTGTTATTTTTATTGTTAGCCCTCTCTCCTACCCTTATTATTCTCTACCCTGTTCAGTATGGTTTCTGTTCAGGACTCAAACTGGAATGCAGATTTTCTTCAACCACTTTACACCCACTTCTTAGTTGAGACAGATTGCCAGAGTCCTATGTAATCTTACAGATTCTGTGGGTGTCAAAGGATATTGCTTCTTTATACTATGCTAAGGAAGCCCTTGTTTTGTGTGTCTGTGACTTGTTTCTGGATGACAGCAGCAATAATGCCATCTACTTTCTAGGCAGAAGAGAGGCAAAGAGAGGAGCAGCTGGTCTCATTTGACAGGTAATAGAATTATTTATACAACCTGCTGGATAGTTGAAATGGGAATCTATCTTGTTATATTTCTTTTAATTTCAAAATCAATGAATCAATGAAAAAAATAGAGGGCAAAAATAAGGGGGTACCTGGGGTAGATAACATAATCCGCAGAATAAAATTAAAAAGTCAAAATCATGGGCTTTTCCAAGTTTTTTGAGTTATGGAAGGAATAATTTCAAGATGAATAAAAAATTCCAGGAAACCATTGATGTCTATGTGTTAAGCATAGAGCTTGACTCCCTAGTAATAAGTATGAACCTACATGTCTACAAATTAAGAGGTCTAAGTCATCTTACCTCTAATTCAGATTTAAACCTATCAGAGTTCTTGGGTCTCTGTTTACTCATTTATAAAATGGAAGCAACTCATCCTTCTAGGAGTATTAAGAGGGAAACCAGACAATTTGCATCTGAATGATGTTCTTAACTTCTCCAGAGTAATCCCATAGAGGTGTATTTGTGGTATTAGTTCAGAACTTGATATGTTTTAGCATAGATACACATCCATTCCTCCCAACAACACTATGAGCACCTCAAAGGCCTGGGAACTCTATCTTACTTAGTTTTGTATCTCTAGCATGTAGAGGACGTTATTTAAACGTTGTAAAGGTGAAGTATGATTTATGATACTGTTGGGAAAATGCATAATAATGGAATTTCAAAGTCTTTTATATCTAGTATAATAAGTAATATGTTTTCCTTTTAAATGCTTGAAAATAAAGAGGCGGTGGGTCATGGTGGCTCAAGCCTATAATCCCAGCGCTTTGGGAGGCTGAGGCAGGTGGATCACCTGAGGTTCAAGGAGTTCAAGACCAGCCTAGTCAATATGGCGAAACCCCATCTCTACTAAAAATACAAAAATTAGCTGGGCGTAGAGGCAGGCGCCTATAATCCCAGCTGTTCTTGAGGCTGAAGCAGGAGAATCGCTTGAACCTGGGGGCCGGAGTGAAGTGAATGCCACTTCACTCCAGCCTGGACGAAAGAGCGAAACTCCATCTCAAAAAAAAAAAAAAAAAGAGGGCAGACTTAGGTAGCTCAAGCCTGTAATCACAGCATTTTGGTAGGCTGAGGGAGGATAGCTTGAGGCCAGAAGTTTGAGACCACCCTGGGCAACAAAGCAAGACCCCTGTTTCAAAAAAAAGATAAAAAGAAATAAAGAGTTACAACATTTCTCTAGCTTTCTGTTAAGAGGGTTTTTTATGCGTGTTTTAATAGAGATGAGGTTTTTGCTATGTTAGCCAGGTTGGTCTTGAACTCCTGGCCTCAAGCAGTCCTCCTGCCTCAGCCTTCCAAAGTGCTAGGATTACAGGTGTGAGTCTCCATGCCTGGCCTGTTAAGAGGTATTTAACCCAAAGCAACCTCAAGGAAATTTTTGAAAACCAGGAGATGTGATTCTGTTGAACTAACTGGCAAAGCACTGATAGGTCACTTAGCTTGCTCTTCTCCACCCACTTAGTACTGAAGGTACCAATGCAGCTTGCACTTTGAGAGTGCTCTGGAAGATGATGGGGCAACATAATTCAATGAGTTCAAATCTCTGGCTACTTTCCTTGTCCGGCAAGCCCCAGTGAGATTACAGAGTATACCCCTAAATGGAAACAGCCAGGAGTCCCATCCCTCGTAATTCTGCTACATGTCAGCTTTGTCCATGGAAGCTGAGTCTTTGTTTTCCTGGTATAATCAGCTCTTTGCTTCCAGATATGAAGAATGTGGCCCTCCAGTACTTTATTGATAGCAGAGGAGTGGAGCCCTGGTAATGTCTTTGCATAGGTTCTGCTGGCAGTAGAGATGCTGGAGATATGTCTTGTTATGCCTTTGAGAGGAGAAATCACCTAGTGTGCTTGTCTCCCTGCAGCCATGAGGAGTGGAACCAGATGCAGAGCCAGGAGGATGAGGTGGCCATCACTGAGCAGGATTTGGAACTTATTAAAGAAAGAGAGACGGCAATTCGGCAGCTGGAGGTGAGAGCCAGGTCATGTTTTTTATTTGACTCAGTGTATCTGCAGGTATCTGGACTCGTTAGTTCACTTTATTAATTCTTTTAGTGATTATGAAAAAGCATAAAATGTGTCATTGTGTGATTTGTGTTTTTTCTGTCTCTGTGTAATCATGGTGGGTTTCAACTACTGTTTTTTTGTTTTGTTTTTTTTGTTTTGTTTTGTTTTTTTGGATGGAATTTCGCTCGTCGCCCAGGCTGGAGTGCAATGATGCAATCTTGGCTCACTGCAACCTCTGCCTCCTGGGTTCAAGCGATTGTCCTGCCTCAGCCTCCTGAGTAGCTGGGATTACAGGCATGTGCCACCATGCCCGGCTAATTTTGTATTTTTAGTAGAGATGGGGTTTCTCCAGGTTAGTCAGGCTGGTCTTGAACTCCCGACCTCAGGTGATCCACCCACATCGGCCTCTCAAAGTGCTGGGATTACAGGCGTGAGCCACTGCGCCCGGCATGAACTACTGTTATAACGGTATTGGCTTTGGTGCCCAGGAGTACTCAAATCCTTTCTTCAATCACCACATCTTATACGGATCACCACATCTTATTTCTCCTGGAGAGATGTACATGGAGAACAGAACAAGGCAGACAGATATTTTATTGGTCATTAGAACTTTGACCTCAAATCTCAGTGCCAACCTCCGGGTTAGGCAGGACTCCATGGAGAGCCCCTTTGCTTAGTCTGAAGAGCCCAGAATAAAGGCAGGCCAAAAGTCTTGCTCCATTTTTATATATCCTAAAGTCTAATCCCAAGTTGTAAATCTTATCCCTTCAGTGGGTCAGAGAAATAGGAACAGTTTTTGAGGTGGAGGTTGAGGGAAAAGTCTGTAGGCCTTTCTTACCTAACTGAGCTTTCAACTTTAATTTTGCACAGTGACTAATAAAATGTCTTTTTTTTTTTTTTCAAACTGAGTCTCGCTTTGTCGCCCAGGCAGGAGTGCAGTGGTGCTATCCCAGCTCACTGCAGCCTCCCCCTCCTGGGTTCAAGCGATTCTCCTGCCTCAGCCTCCTGAATAGCTGAGACTACAAGTACGTGCCACCACACCCAGCTAGTTTTTGTATTTTTAGTAGAGACAGGGTTTTGCCATGTTGACCAGGCTGGTCTTGAACTTCTGACCTCAAGTGATCTGCCTGCTTCAGCCTCCCAAAGTGCTGGGATTACTGGCATGAACCACTGTGCCCAGCTAAAATATTCTTAACCCTGAGTTTTCTCCAGTTTAGTTTTCTCCGAAGGTAGAAGGCTGCCATCGCTGGGATTGGGGGAGGAGAAAAGGAGAGAGGGAAATTTTGAGCAGTGGTTCTGAACTGTGACTGCATGTGAGGATCACCTGGAGAAGATTTTTTTTTAATGCCCAGCTCTCATCTAGCACTAATTATTTGATGGAATAATGTGAAATTCCTGTTTATTATATGTTAAACATGGGCAAATATCCATTATTTTATATGGTTCAAACTAATAAATCATAATTTCTGGGCATGGGTGTTTTTTTAAAAAGTTCCCCCAGGTGATTATAATGTGCAGCCAGGGTTGAGACCCACTGGCCTAGAGGCCATCAATGTCTGTTTTAATTTATTTATTATTTATTTTTTGAGTCAGAGTCTTACTCTGTTACCCAGGCTAGAGTACGGTGGCGCATTCTTGGCTCACTGCAACCTCTGCCTCCTGGGTTCAAGCGATTCTCCTGCCTCAGCCTCCCAAGTAGCAGGGATTATAGGTGCCCACCACCTCGCCTGGCTAATTTTTTTTTTTTTTTTTTTTTTTTTTTGAGACGGAGTCTCGCTCTGTCGCCCAGGCTGGAGTGCAGTGGCGCGATCTCGGCTCACGGCAAGCTCCGCCTTCCGGGTTCACGCCATTCTCCCGCCTCAGCCTCCGAGTAACTGGGACTACAGGCGCCCGCCACCACGCCCGGCTAGTTTTTTGTATTTTTAGTAGAGACGGGGTTTCACCATGTTAGCCAGGATGGTCTTGATCTCCTGACCTCATGATCCACCCACCTCGGCCTCCCAAAGTGCTGGGATTACAGGCTTGAGCCACCGCGCCCGGCTTTTTGTATTTTTAGTAGAGATGGGGTTTTGCCATTTTGGCCAGGTTGGTTGTGTCTGTTTTTAGATGGGATAGTTTATCCTTAAGTTATGATTATTTTATTGCCTTCAAAAATGTCATCTCTTTACTCTTTTTCACCTACTGCTACTACTAATTGAATTAATTGTCTAACATTAGAAATATGGCTAAGTGCAATGGCTCATGTCTGTAATCCCAGCAAGTTGGAGGCTGAGGCAGGATGATTGCTTGAGCCCAGGAATTCAAGACCAGCCTGGGCAATGTAGCAAGACCTTACCTCTACATAAAATAAAAAATTAGCTGGGTGCTGTAACATGTACCTGTGGTCCCAGCTACTCAGGAGCCTGAGGTAGAAGGATCACTTGAGCCCAGGAGATCAAGGCTGCAGTGAGCTATGATCATGCCACTGCAATCCAGCCTGGGCAACAGAGCAAGACTCTGTCTCAAATAATAATAATAATCCTTCCTTTAAAAAAAAATTACTGGCTGGGCGCAGTGACTCATGCCTGTAATCCCAGCACTTTGGGAGACTGAGGTGGGTGGATCACCTGAGGTCGGGAGTTCAAGACCAGCCTGGCAACAGAGCGAGACTCTGTCTCAAAAAAAAAAAAAAAAAAAAAAATACAGTCAGCCCCTTGATATATGCAGGTTTTGCATCCTCAGACTCAAGCAGCCGTGGATTGAAAATATTTTTTTAAAAAAGCAAACTAAAAAATAACAATACAATAAAAAATAATACAAATGTAAAAAGCAATACAGTGTAACAGTATTTTATATAACACATTGTATTAGTTCAGTACATTACTAATACAATGTAAGCGCTATGTAAAATAGTAATATCATATAGTAATGTAACATTATATAAGTAATGTAGAGATGATTTAGAATATAGGAGAGAATGGGCATAAGTTATATGCAAATACTATGCCATTTTGTATCAGAGACTTAGAGGGAGGGAGTCCTGGAACTAATCCCCTGTGAATACCAGTGGACGAATGTACTGTTATAGCAGAGTGGAGTGAGACATATGGAGCTAAGGAAAGAAATGTAATGGATACCAGGGTATAACGGATCACTGCATATTCAACAGAGGAAAGTCCAAATTCCTTAGCCTAGGTTCAATTTTCATATCTAGTAATTTCCAAACTCTGACATTCAAATTCTATGTTATGGCAAAGCTAGGTTATTTCTCTTTAACTGAGTTGCCTTTCTGTTTATATGACCTCTCCTTTGCTTCACGGCACGACTCATGTCCTACCTCTTCTGCACAGTCTTCCTTTACTCCACACCTTTCTATATCATTAATTCAGTAAATTCCTATACAGTACTCTTTCTTCTTATTTTATTGTGCACTTATTCCCCACCTCCACCCCAGTTAGCTGTATTCACAGCAACTAGTAGACTGCCTCAACTATGGTAGACTCTTAGTAAGTGACTGAAATGCTGACAAGACTTGCTTTAGCAGATAGTCCACTATAGTAGACTCTTAGCAAGTGATTGAAATGCTTGCCAAGTCTGTGATTCCAATTACCCTTCAAACTTGGAAGGGAATTGCCCTCAGATTTCCATAGGGTCATGCCCCATATGACCATCCCTTTAATAAGACAGGTTTCCATTGTCTTTCTTCTGCCTGATCATGAGTCAGAAAAACTCAAATATAGGCCGGACGTGGTGGCTCACACCTGTAATCCCAGCACTTTGGGAGGCCAAGGCAGGCAGATCAGTTGAGGTCAGGAGTTTGAGACCAGCCTGGCCAACATGGTGAAACTCTGTCTCTACTAAAAATACAAAAATTAGGGCTGGGCACAGTGGCTCACGCCTGTAATCCCAGCACTTTGGGAGGCCAAAGCAGGTGGATCACTTGAGGTCAGGAGTTTGAGACCAGCCTGACCAACATGGTGAAACCCCATCTCTATTAAATATAAAAACTTAGCCAGGCATGATGCTGCATCCTGTAATCCCAGGTACCTGGGAGGCTGAAGCAGGAGAATTGCTTGAACCCAGGAGGCGGAAGTTGCAGTGAGCCGAGATTGCACCACTGTACTCCAGCCTAGCAACAAGAACGAAACTCCACCTCAAAAAAAAAAAAAAAAAAATTGCCGGGCGTGGTGGTGCACACCTGTAATCCCAGCTACTGGGGAGGCTGAGGCAGGAGAATCACTCAAACCCAGGAGTTGGAGGTTGCAGGAAGCTGAGATTGTGCCACTGCATTCCAGCCTGGATGACAGAGCAAGACTCTGTCTCAAAAAAAAAACAAGTAAAAAATAAAAATAAATAAAAAAAGAAAAGAAAAGGAAGGAAGAAAAGAGGGAGGGAGGAAAGGAGGGAGGGAGGAAGGGAGGGAGGGAGGGAGGGAGGAAGGGAGAGATAGAGAGAGAAGGGAGGGGAGGGAGGAGGCCGCGCGCAGTGGCTCATGCCTGTAATTCCAGCACTTTGGGAGGCTGAGGTGGGAGATAAGGAAGGAATGGAGGAAGCGAGGGAGGGAGGGAAGCTGGGCATGGTGGATCACGCCTGTAATCCCAGCACTTTGGGAGGCCGAGGCAGGTGGATCAGGAAGGAAGGGAGGGAGGGAGGGATAGAGAGAGAAGGGAGGGAGGGAGGGAGGGAAGCCAGGCACGGTGATTCACGCCTGTAATCCCAGCACTTTGGGAGGTCACGCCTGTAATCCCAGCACTTTGGGAGGCCAGGGTGGTGGATCACAATGTCAGGAGACCAGCCTGGCCAACATGGTGAAACCCCGTCTCTACTAAAAATACAAAAATTATCTGGGCGTGGTGGCATGCGCCTATAATCCCAGCTACTCAGGAGGCCGAGGCAGGTGAATGGCTTGAATCTGGGAGGTGGAGATTGCAGTGAGATGAGATTGTGCCACTGCACTGCAGCCTGGGTGACAGAGTAAAACTCCGCCTCAAAAAAAAAAAAAAAAAAAAAAAAAAAAAAAAAAGAGGCCGGGTGCCGTGGCTCACGCCTGTAATCCCAGCACTTTGGGAGGCCGAGGCGGGCGGATCACAAGGTCAGGAGATCGAGACCACGGTGAAACCCCGTCTCTACTAAAAATACAAAAAATTAGCCAGGCGCTGTGGTGGGCGCCTGTAGTCCCAGCTACTCGGGAGGCTGAGGCAGGAGAATGGCGTGAACCCGGGAGGCGGAGCTTGCAGTGAGCCGAGATCGCGCCGCTGCACTCCAGCCTGGGCGACAGAGCAAGACTCCGTCTCAAAAAAAAAAAAAAAAGAGAGAGAGAAAGAAAAGGAAAGAAGGAAGGAAAGAAAGAGAGAAAGGAAGGAAGGAAAGAGGAGAGAGAAGGAAGGGAAGGAGGGAGGGAAGGAAAGGGAAGGGAGAGGGAGAGAAGGAAGGAAAGAGGGGGAGGGAGGAAGGAAGAAAAGAAGAGGAAGAAAAAAGGAAGGGAGGGAGAGAGGGAGGGAAAGAAGGAAGGAGGGAGGGAGAAAGACCCAAATATAGGGGATTTTACCAATGTTAAATTCTTTCACTGCTGTTAGGAAAATAAGCTGCAGTTCAGCCCACCGAGCTGATTTGTTTTTCCCTTCTTTGATCACAGTAGTAAATAGGATGTAGTCCATTCACTTTGGAAATGCTATCCACAAACCATCAGCTTTTTGTCAGTCAGCTGGGAGTTACTATAGGGCATTGTCCAGTGATGATAGAATCCAGCAGCTCCTCACACAGTTCCAGAGACAATCCCAGGGGAAAAGAGGCTCCTTGCATTCCTCAGATAGCATGATCTTGTATAAACATTTAAATTCTGTAGTCCAAAGTCCCAGTGGTTGTCGTCAGGAGGCACTCACAGGCTTTTGTCACAAGGCCTAGCAGTCTCCGCATAGGGCTGTCACACCAAGAATTTGTCCATATCAGCACTCCAGCCTTCTGCTGTACTGTTTCGACTTGGGCGCTCTTACTGGTTCCCATGTAGCATGTCTAATTAACGTTGCTTGAAGGGTGAGTTTATGTGCCTTCTGTTTTACAATATTGGGTAGGCAGCAATAGATTATTTTTTGTTTATGGAGAAAGCATGCTTTATACAGCCTTAAAAACACACATGTTAATAGATAAAACTAGGTATGTGAGGGAAACAAATCTTCTAACATGTTGCTTAATGTTAGTTAATTGTTTTTTGTCTTCCTTAGGCTGACATTTTGGATGTCAATCAGATATTTAAAGATTTGGCCATGATGATCCATGACCAGGGTGATCTGATTGGTATGTATTATTGATACCTTTAACCTCAAGGTGAGTGGATAGTATTTGGCATGTATCTGTAATCCCAGCTACTCAGAAGGCTGAGGCTCAAGCACCATCTAGGAGTTTGAGGCCAACCTGGGCAACATAATGAGAATTTGTCTCTTTAAAAAAAAAAAAAAAAAAAAAAGAAAGAGAAAGGAGTTAGGCTAGGCATGGTGGCTCACACCTGTAATCCCAGCACTTTGGGAGGCCAAGGCGGACAGATCACGAGGTCAGGAGATCGAGACCATCCTGACTAACACTTGGTGAAACCTGTCTCTACTAAAAATACAAAAAATTAGCTGAGCCTGGTGGCACGCACCTGTAGTCCCAGCTACTTGGGAGGCTGAGGCAGGAGAATTGCTTGAACCTGGGAGGCGGAGGTTGCAGTGAGCCAAGATCGCGCCACTGTACTCCAGCCTGGGTGACAGAGCGAGACTTCGTCTCAATAAAAAAAAAAAAAAAAAAAAAAAGGCCGGGCGCGGTGACTCAAGACTGTAATCCCAGCACTTTGGGAGGCCGAGGCGGGCGGATCACGAGGTCAGGAGATCGAGACCATCCTGGCTAACACAGTGAAACCCCGTCTCTACTAAAAAATACAAAAAAACTAGTTAGGCGAGGTGGCGGGCGCCTGTAGTCCCAGCTACTCGGGAGCCTGAGGCAGGAGAATGGCATAAACCCGGGAGGCGGAGCTTGCAGTGAGCTGAGATCTGGCCACCGCACTCCAGCCTGGGTGACAGAGCAAGACTCTGTCTCAAAAAAAAAAAAAAAAAAAAGGAGTTAGTCATATCAGCTATAGAATTAAAGTACATTTAGGAATACCATTTTAAAAATTACCAAATTTATTTTTCTTAGCAATATTCTTATGTTATCAAATATAGAAATTAAATGAGGCCTCATGACTACTCAGTCCCACTGACTTCTCTGTAAGTCTTTGTTTAGAGAAATAGCTCTCAGCTTCCCAGCTTTTATCTCTATAAACTTGCAAAATTATGGGGTTAGTAACTCTTTTTTTTTTTTTTTTTTTTGAGACAGAGTTTTGCTGTTGTTGCCCAGGCTGGAATGCAATGGTGCGATCTCGGCTCACCACAACCTCTGCCTCTTGGGTTCAAATGATTCTCCTGCCTCAGCCTCCCAAGTAGCTGGGATTACAGGCATGCGCCACCACACCTGGTTAATTTTGTATTTTTAGTAGACGGGGTTTCTCCATGTTGGTCAGGCTGGTCTTGAACTCTCGACCTCAGGTGATCTGCCCACCTTGGCCTCCCAGGTGCTAGGATTACAGGCGTGAGCCACCACACCCAGCCAGCAACTCTTTTTTTAAAGCTTTCTATATGGAAATAATTTCAAGTTTATTAAAAGTTGCAAAAATAGGCTGGGCATGGTTGCTCACACCTGTAATCCCAGCACTTTGGGAGGCTGAGGTGGGAGGATCACTTGAAGCCAGGAGTTCAAGACTAGCCTGGGCAACATAGTGAGACCCTGTCTTTGCAAAAAAAATTAGCCAGGAATAGTAACATGCACCTGTAGTCCTAGCTACTCAGGAGGCTGAGGTGGGAAGATCACTTGAGCCCAGGAGTTGGAGGCTACAGTGAGCTATTACTGTGCCACTGCACTCTAGCCTAGGCGACAGAATGAGATTTCGTCTTTAAAAAAAAAAAAAAGTAGCAAAAATAAAAATATCACAAGGACCTTTTTTATACCCTTTACCCAGATTTACCTCTTGTTAACATTCTATCCCATTTGCTTTATTATGTATTGTTTCTCTCTTTATGTGTATATACATAATTTTTTATGAATCATTTATGGGTAAGTTAAATACTTCATAACCCCCCAAAATTTATTGTTTTTCCCCAAAGAATAGGGCTAGTCTCTTATCAAGGTAGTAACTCGATTTCATGGCTGGATAGTTTGGATAGTGGTAGTGAAACCAGAACCCATTACATCAGAAATCTGTTCAATTTGCAGTCTTGAAACATCTGGGTGTGTTAAAACATCCTCTGTCCTTCCTTTTGCAGATAGCATAGAAGCCAATGTGGAAAGCTCAGAGGTGCACGTTGAAAGAGCCACTGAACAGTTACAGCGAGCTGCTTACTATCAGGTAAAAGTGGGTACCAAAGAAAGTCACTCTGTGTTGCAGACCTTTTAGGCCATCAGAGTACATTGACATATTGAGAACAGCTACAGCCTTTTGCTTAGGTTTAAGCTAAAGGAAAGTAGCCATAATTGCAGTTCCAGTTCTATTTTTAGTATTTTCCTTTGCAGATAGATCTACAAGAGAAAATCACAGCTTGAATAAACTTACCAGAAGTCTAGTAACTGCAAAGCTAACCCTATAAACTAATATGATACCTAAATCTGCTATGAGGCGATTTTATATCCCGAACAGCTGAATGTATTTCAATTAGGATAGTAAGAAGTGCAGTTCAAGTAGAAGACTTCACAGATACTTTATGTTGACTGTTGCCATAGCACATGGACATAGAATCAACTTCGACTGCTATTTATATATGAATAAATAGGGTTAATCATTCTGAAACTGTTCCTGTAAAGTGAAATCCTTCTATATGTTAGTCGAAATTCTGTTTTTGTTTACTTATCCAGATCTTTATCTCACTGTACAAATAATGTGAATGAAGTCCTTCTTCCCTTCAATTTGGTGTCGCATGGCTTTTTTTTTTTTTTTTTTTTTTTTTTTTTGAAACGGAGTCTCGCTCTGGCGCCCAGGCTGGAGTGCAGTGGCCAGATCTCAGCTCACTGCAAGCTCCGCCTCCTGGGTTCCCGCCATTCTCCTGCCTCAGCCTCCCGAGTAGCTGGGACTACAGGCGCCTGCCAGGTCGCCCGGCTAGTTTTTTTTTGTATTTTTAGTAGAGACGGGGTTTCACCATGTTAGCCAGGATGGTCTCGATCTCCTGACCTCGTGATCCGCCCGTCTCGGCCTCCCAAAGTGCTGGGATTACAGGCTTGAGCCACCGCGCCCGGCCATGGCTTTTTAGAAATAAATAGCGTTTCAGTTATTGTCTGTGTTCCTGGGATAGCTGTGTTTTACCTGGGAGTGCTCGTAAAGAAATTTGTATTTAATAATAGTGTTTCCTTTAAAAACTATGTGATTGGGCCGGGCGCTCTAGCCTGGGCGACAGAGCGAGACTCCGTCTCAAAAAAAAAAAAAAAAAAAAAACTATGTGATTAATTTAGTGTCCAACAGTAAAGGAATAATTAAGTAAATTATATATATCCACTCGTTGCATATGAGAATTAAGAGATGTTATGAAGAGTTTATAACAGAAAAATGTTTATACTAAACATTAAGTGGGGAAAAACATCAAACATCATACAGTGTGATCCAGTTAGGTCAAATAATATACATAGATAACAAATCAGAAAGAAATACCATCAAAGTGTTGACAGGATCATCTATGGGTGATTTTTTTCTCCCTCTGCTTGATGTATTTTTTTTTTACAATGAACATAACAGTTTTATACGTATTATAAAATGTTATTAAAATACACGTGTACACATAACTTATTTTATTGCAAATAATGCCTGGCAGCACAGGTATAGTTCCTTTGCAAAATTGTATGTGGGGACTTGGAATTAAAACTTTAAAACTTGCACTACTCAGCTGGGTGCGGTGGCTCACACCTGTAATCCCAGCCCTTTGGGAAGCCGAGGCAGGTGGATCACTTGAGGTCAGGAGTTCGAGATCAGCCTGGCCAACACTGGCGAAACCCCGTCTCTACTAAAAATACAAAAACTAGCTGGGCATAGTGGCACATGCTATAATTCCAGCTGCTCAGGAGGCTGAGACATGAGAATCACTTGAACCTGGAAGGCGGAGGTTTCAGTTAGCCAAGATCACACCACAGCACTCCAGCCTGGGTGACGGAGTGAGACTCTCTAAAAAAAAAAAAAAAAAAAAAAAAAACACCAAACAAACAAAAAACACTTGCACTACTACCTAATGCTGCTGACATAAGATTTCTGGGAAAGTCTCTGCATAATTTTGCATAGATAGAGTTAATCTTTAATTACAAGGAGACAGATTTATGAAGCATTCTTGGAGTCTTACACATAAAAATTTTGTTTCATGAGTGTCTTGTTTACATATTTCTTTCCTCAGAAAAAATCTCGCAAGAAGATGTGTATCCTGGTGCTTGTCCTGTCAGTGGTTATTGTAATCTTGGGACTTACTATCTGGCTAGTTTATAAAACGAAGTGATTGCCTCCGATCGTTCTCCCGCTGAGCTGTTTTCAAGGGCAAGTGCTTGGTGAAGTCTTGCCAGAACAAACTGATCACAAGAAGACAGCATACACCAGAACGTCCTGTAATCATTTAGTTAGAAACTAACTACTAACTAGTCTTTGGAATTAGTGACCTATGGAGACAGTATTTATCAATTTATTGATTCTATTGATTTCTCAAATTAGGAATTAACTTATGTGGATTTTGCTTCCTCTTGTATTCTGATTGCCCTTCATCCCAAGTGTTTACTGAAAATTCCATTCTAGATATTCTTGTTTTGACAAATGACACTACAGTCTCGTAATGTTGTCTTTTATGTATATACAAAATTTACCTTTTTACTAGCAACTGAGATAGAGTTACTTTCTGGCACCCAGTATATTGGAGTCTGTCAGAAACTGTATAATAGGCCACCAGTTATTATTATTTAACATTTTAATTTGAATTTCTAAGAAGCCTATTCTCTATTTGGAAAGATTCTGGCACTATACTTAATTGGAAGTTAAAAAAATTGTACATGTGATCCAGAGTAAATGAGAAGTCTCTATCTGAGCTGGTCAGTTACTGGAGTACGTTACTAATCTGGGTTTAAAGTTTACTTCATTATCTGCTAGTGTCATCCACAGCAGTTCATCCTCATCCACACTAAGCCATCTTGTTAGCTTTTAAAAGAAATTAATTTAATTAACATTAATATACTCTATGGGCTCCCTCTCCCACCTGTCCGCATAGAAAGGCAGAATTAGACATAGCATGCTTTGGAAAAGCAAATAGGAATGGTTGGGAATGATTGAATCTTGTTGTTGTTGTTGTTCACTTGTGGTTCTACATTCCTGGTGAATGATGAATGTTGCTGTCAAAGGGCTGCCCCCAACCTTATAAGGGTTGCTGGGCATTTGAAGGCAGGAAGATTTTTAAAGATAGATTGAGGTTGGTTTAAAATTATTCCTGTGAACCAACAATGAAGCAAATAAGAGGTTCATTTTTGTAAATAATACTGGTTTCAAATAGTGATGTTAGACTTAACCTAATTTATAAACAAGAGATTCATATCTCCATGCATAGTTTTAGACAAAAAAAGGTGTTTCAATAAAATTACTGTCTTGTAATATAAATGTTGTCCACTTCCCTTTTCCACAGGCCTAGAACAGTTAAAGGGAACATAGTTTGTTTAGGCTCCCACATAAATGTGAATCTGGCCAACAACTTTAGTTCACCCTTTAGTGAATTAAAGGATTTGGCTACCCTGAGTATATTTATATTCATTTCTTCCATTCTTCTTCTGTTATTATATTTAATCTTCTAAACTAAACTAATGTGAACAGTAGGGAAACAAGGGCCCAAATGCATAAGTTTCTTTGCACTCTTGCACTTACTTAATACAAATAAATGTTTTTTAAAGCTTTTGTAGTATGTTTTTATGAGTTAACATCCTAATGAGGTAGGTATTAAGTAATGTGCTGTCATGAGAAAAATTGAGACTTCCAAGAAAACTGGAGACCAGGTGTGGGTTGGTTTGGGGATGGAATAGGTGTAGCTGCCTTTCCTTGAAAAACAGTGTAGAGATGGCTGGGTGCAATGGCTCACACTTGTGATCCCAACACTTTGGAAGGCTGAGGTGGGAGGGTCAGTATATTGGTATGTCTGAGCCCAAGAGTTCAAGACCAGCCTGGGCAATATAGCAAGACCCCATCTCCATTTTTTTTTTTAATGATTTTTTAATTTTAAAAAAGTACAGGATAGAGCTGTTGGGGTGGCACAGTGGCCCAAAGAGCAGCTTCAGAGATAATTCCTTGGTTCTATGACCATTTTTCAACTCCAAATTACAGTCAGACTTGGACACATCATTTGTAACATTATAGGAAAGAAAAAAGTCTTGGTTGTGAAAAACGATTGCATTTGGGTAAAATAAAGTGACCATGCTTCTGTTTTGTAACACTATGTGACCCGTGGTTGTTGTAATGGTGATCATGGAGAGCAAATATGAACTTGGCCTAGATTTTAAATGCCCTAGAGGTTCTCCTAGGTGGTCCTAATAAACCTATTCACAGAATTCTCCTTATCTGTGCCTTGATTATCATTGGGAGCATCATGATCTAGGACAGCAGTTCTTAACATGGCTTCACATTAGAAACTACTCTCCTTTCATACAACACAGAAACTAAAAAAAATATAGTGCCCACTTTGGCGGCACGTATATAAACTGGGAACAATACAAAGAAGATTAGTATGGCCCCGGCACCAGGATGACATGCAAATTCTCTCTCTCTCACTCTCTCTGTGTGTGTGTGTGTATATATATACTTTTTTTCTCTTTTTTATTTTTGAGACAACGTCTCACTCTCGCCCAGGCTGGAGTGCAGTGGCACAATCTCAGCTCACTGCAACCTCCACCTCCTGGGTTTAAGCAATTCTCATGCCTCAGCCTCCCGAGTATCTGGGATTACAGGTGCTCACCACGACGCCCGACTCATTATATATATGTATATATATATATATATATATATATATATATATATATATATATATATATTTTTTTTTTTTTTTTTTAGTAGAGATGGGGTTTCACCATGTTGGCCAGGCTGGTCTGGAACTCCTGACCTCAAATGATCCGCCAACCTCGGCCTCCCAAAGTGCTGCAATTACAGGCGTGAGCCACTGGCGCCTGGCCAAAGTGCTCTATATTTAAAAAAAAAAAAGATTCACGGCCGGGTGCGGTGGCTCACGCCTGTAATTCCAGCACCTTGGGAGGCCGAGGTGGGCGGATCACAAGGTCAGGAGATCGAGACCATCTCTGGCTAACACAGTGAAACCCCATCTCTACTAAAAATACAAAAAATTTAGCTGGGCATGGTGGCAGGCACCTGTAGTCCCAGCTACTCGGGAGGCTGAGGCAGGAGAATGGCGTGAACCCAGGAGGCAGAGCTTGCAGTGAGCCAAGATCGTGCCATTGAACTCCAGCTCTGGGCAACAAAGCAAGACTCCATCTCAGGGGGGAAAAGAAAGAAAAAAGAAAAAGTAACTTAACCTTTAGGCCCCAAGTTTTCTTGGTAGCTCTTTTCCAGCTACAAAAGTATCTGATTATAAGGACCCACGGCAGTTTAGTGTGAACATACAAATTGTATTTTTGCCTCTATCTTCCTTTCATTTTCTCACCCCCTTTTCTACTTCTTTTATGGAATATCCCAGGAGTACTGAGTAGATCTAGCATTCTCTCTTCCAGTGAATTATTAATAAAACTATGGACTAGGCGCAGTGGCTCATGGCTGTAATCCCAGCACTTTGGGAGGTCGAGGTGGGTGGATCACTTGAGGCCAGGAGTTCAAGACCAGCCTGGACAACATGGTGAAACTCTGCCTCTACTAAAATTACAAAATTAGCCAGGCATGGTGGCGCACGCCTGTAATCTCAGCTACTTGGGAGGCTGAGGCATGAGCTTTGCTTGAACCTGGGAGGTGGAGGTTGCATTGAGCCAAGATCGCACCACTGCACTCCAGCCTGGGCAACAGCAAGACTCTGTCTCAAACAAAAAAAAGAAAAAAAAAACTATGATACTGTATAAGGTATAAACAAGGTAAAGTAGAAATGTGACTGTGGCTACTTAATTTGGGAATGTTCCAGAATAACAACTTGCTAAATGCTAGATAGATACTCCCAGGGGAGCGTGTGTGTGTGTACGCATGCGCGCATTCGTTTTGCTAAGGGATAAGGATGGGAGTGTTCACCCACTGCAGTGCAAAATATCAAAATGAAATTACCATTCAGTCTATGCAAAGTAAAACATTCTGAGCCGCCTCTATTCAATATTTTTTTTCTGTTCAGAAACTGTCCTCAGTCATGGGAATGCAGCTTTTGCTTTTGGTCACTAATTGCAGACCAGAGCTCAACTCAGATCTCAGTCCATCCTGTTCCCTAAGGCTGGGAATCACCTGCTGCTTCCCTACTTTTCAAAGCATAGTTAGGGCCGGGCACAGTGACTCATGCCTGTAATCCCAGCACTTGGGGAGACTGAGGCGGGTGGATTACCTGAGGTCAGGAGTTCGAGACCAGCCTGGCCAATGTGGTGAAACCCTGTCTCTACTAACAATACAAAAACTAGGCCAGGTTTGGTGGTTTGTGCCTATAATCCTAGCATAATCCCAGCACTTTGGGAGGCCGAGGTGGATGGATCACCTGAGGTCAGGAGTTCGAGACCAACCTGGCCAACATGGTGAAACCCCGTCTCTACTAAAAATTCAAAAATTAGCTGGGCATGGTAGCAGGCACCTGTAATCCCAGCTGCTTGGGAGGCTGAGGCAGGAGAATCGCTTAAACCCGAGAGGTGGAGGTTGCAGTGAGCCAAGTTTGTGCCATTGCACTCCAGCCTGGGCGACAAGAGTGAAACTCCATCTCAAAAAGAAAAAAATAATAAAATAACAAATAAGAATACAAAAATTAGGTGTGGTGGTATGTCCCTGTAATCCCAGCTACTCAGGAGGCTGAGGCAGGAGAATCGCCTGAACCTGGGGGGCGGAGGTTGCATTGAGCTGAGATCACACCATTGCACTCCAGCCTGGGAGATGAAAGCAAGACTCCATCTCAAAAAAAAAAAAAAAGTTTTTAAAAAGTCTTCTGGCAGGGCATGGTACCTCACACCTGTAATCCCAGCACTTTGGGAAGCTGAGGCAGGTGGATCACCTGAAGTTGGGAGTTCGAGACCAGCCTCACCAACATGGTACAACCCCAGGTGTGTGGTGGCACATGCCTATAATCCCAGCTACTTGGGAAGGTGAGACAGGAGAATTACTTGGACCTGGGAGGTGGAGGTTGCAGTGAGCTGAAATCCTGCCACTGCACTCCAGCCTAGGTGACAGAGTAAGATTCCATCTCAAAACATAACATAATAATCAAAAAATTTTAAAAAGTTTTCTGACCTCAATATGCTTCTAATGTCTTTAGATCTTATTCTAAGGAAATCTATTAAAGGCCAAGATACTAATCTCTTTATTGAGATACCAAAATCCAAAGGCAGCTAGTGCGTCAGTCTATTTTAAAAGGTTAAGGACCTAGATTGCTGCCCTCTAGTTTGCTGGTCTATACTGACATCATTGGTGCCCAAACAAAGAGCATTTTGCTTTATGAGGGCCTAGGTAAGCATAAGGTGCCATGTGTGAATATCTACTGTGCTAGAAACAGAACATGGCCAAGGAGTAAAGAATTAGAAGGGTAAGATGTAGCTTTTAGGTTTCCTGGGTCTATAGTCAGCAATAGAAGGATCACACAAGCTGAGAAGTTGAAAGACGAAGTTGCCATAAGATGCTATCAGGTCACTGCTAACTAGAAATGGCTTCAATACCACGTTATGCCTAAAAGGAGCATAGAACCTCAAAAGGCCCACACAATTTCTGTAGATGAAAGTATCTTGTTCTTTTCTGTTAGACTCAAAAGCTTTTGGGACTAATTCCTTCTCAAAAATCATGCCCTGTATTCAAAAGAGGGGGACATAGGATTATTTCTGTTTTCTTGAAACCAAGTTTAGAATTTGAATTTTTCCAGTCAGCCTAGTCTTACTTTGGAATCACAAGGCTGAAAAGGAGGATATTAACAGGCCATTTGATAAGTGATCTGATTAGTTGCCATCCTTGCTGGATAAGTTTATCGTGCTTTAAAGGCCAGAGGAAAAGGGGTTTCTCCAATCTACCTAAGAGTTGATCGGCCGGGCGCGGTGGCTCACGCCTGTAATCCTAGCACTTTGGGAGGCCGAGGCGGGCGGATCACAAGGTCAGGAGATCAAGACCACAGTGAAACCCTGTCTCTACTAAAAATACAAAAAATTAGCTGGGCGCGGTGGCGGGCGCCTGTAGTCCCAGCTACTCAGGAGGCTGAGGCAAGAGAATGGCGTGAACCCGGGAGGCGGAGCTTGCAGTGAGCTGCGATCCGGCCACTGCACTCCAGCCCGGGCGACAGAGCGGGACTCTGTCTCAAAAAAAAAAAAAAAAAAAAAAAAGAGTTGATCATCTTCAAATCCAAGTTAATGTTATATTGCTGTTACTTTTTGGATCATCTTGCTCCTTCTAAATTATATTGCAGTTACATTTTGAGGGCTGGAGACTTCATCAAGGGCAAAAAATCTTTTGAATAGGCTGATTTTCTACAGAACCAGTAGCATGTAAGCAAGAAAAGAACTACTTTCATCATAGATTCCTTAACTTGCTGAGCAGTGCCTCTTTCTGGATGAACAGGAACTTAGCAATTGATTTATTTAAAAAAGGAAAAACCAGTCAGATAATCCTCCCAAGGCGTCTACAAAAGTGAAAAAGAGGGGCATCAGTTGCATGCTAATAATAAATATAATTATACCAACATCAAAGTGTGAGAGAGAATAGTGATTCATGAGCATGGCCTTTGGCATCATATAGGTTTAGGTTTTTTTTATCCCACTCACCACTTGTTCTAGGGTGAAGCTGGGCAACTCAATCTCTCTGAGCCTCTCCTCTGGAATTATAATAATACCTAACTCAAGAGCCTTGTCAGGATTAAATGAGATGATCCATATAAAATACATACTTGCCAAGGTAAGTGCTCAACAGACAATGCCATTGCAACCAGAGGCCCTGCTAATGGTCTCTTTCAGTCATCTGGTGATCTAGGGCAAGCCAGCAATCCTAATGCTTCCTTGCACTATAACCAAAAGCAAAAAATCCTTTTTAAAAAAATTAACCATTTGAGCCAAGCACAGTGATGATTTGGACCCCTGCTTTCTGACTGGACCTGCTCCTGGCTCCAGCTTGTCCAGAGTTTTCATAAACAGACCAGGTGACCCCTAATGCAGATTCCCCGATAATCTACAGGCCTAGACGTGTATTAGAAAAAAAGTGAGTAGAGTGCCACTTTTTGGAGAAGGGCTGGATAAGTAGAAACAATAATCACTCCAATCTCCAAGTTTTGCCCTTTAGCTTCTCTGCTTTGAGGGCAAAAGGCTGTCTTAACCTAAACGCTGGAGGAGGATGCAGTCCCCAGATTTTTTCCTTCTCTTTTTTTTTTTTTTTTTTTTTTTTTTTTGAGACGGAGCCTCGCTCTGTTGCCCTGGCTGGAGTACAATGGCGCGATCTCGGCTTACTGCAACCTCCGCCTCCCGGGTGCAAGCGATTCTCCTGCCTCAGTCTCCCAAGTGGCTGGGATTACAGGCATGTGCCACTACGCCCGACTAATTTTTGTATTTTTAGTAGAGACGGGGTTTCACCATGTTGGCAAGGCTGGTCTCGAACCCCTGACCTCCAGTGATCCGCCCGCCTCAGCCTCCGAAAGTGCTGGGATTACAGGCGTGAGCCATCGCGCCCGGCTTAGTCCCATGATTTTAGAGCCCAGAAGCGTTTGCAGGAGGACGCAGGGAGAGACTGACTCCCCTCCCTACAAAGCCGCTTTTCCTTTGATACTTCCTGGCCAAGGAAAACCATACACCGGACACTTCCAGAGACGGCCAACTCGCACAAACGGTGGGGAAAAAAAAAAATCCCAAAACCTCCTCTGTCCCCACTAGAAGCACCGCCCCCCGTACGCGCGTGCGTGCGTGAGCGTGCGTACGCACAGGCTGCTGGGATGCCGCTTTTCCCTGTTCGGTCTTCCAGTTTCCCGGCGTGCTTCGGGCCCGCCAAATGGGAGGGGGAGACGCAAGATGGCGGCAGCCGCGAACTCCGGCTCCAGCCTCCCGCTGTTCGACTGCCCAACCTGGTGAGTGGCGGGGCGGCCAGGGCTAGAGTGGCCTGGCCGGAGCTAGCCTGGGCTGGAAGGGCGGCTCTTTTTTTACTTTTCTGCTGCGAGCCGAACAGCTCAGAAATCCTGGAATGGTTGAGGAAAAACTGTTCGCTGCACCGGGCCGGGCGACGTGTCGAAGAACCGAGAGCCTGGAGCCCAGGCCCAGGAACTGAAGAAACACGGGGTTGGGGGCTCAAAGGCGCTCACTTAGGCAGCCCCTTTGAGCGATTAGCCAGTCGCTGGAGCGCTTTGAGGCCTTTGCCCGAACTTACGCCCAACTCCTGACTGAGTGCCTGGTGCTCTCATGGAGCATCGTACCTGGCCCCTTCCTGTACGTCCCGAGCGCTCTCGAGCCAACCCCGGCCCCAACCCTACCTCTGAGCCCCGCATCCCTCTTTGGTTGCTGCATCTCTCGTGCGGCACTTTTCTGTCTGCCACAGAGAACACGAGGGTAGGTTAGCGCCCTCCCTGCCCTCAGAGAGCTCCCAGTCTGTGGCACGAGTAGGCATTAGTAATGGCTGGCATGAACCCTTTTTATCCCTTCGAAAGTTCTTGGGAATAATGAAATAATTTGGCCTTTGAGTAGGGTACAAGTTGAATAAATATGAATTACCTTACAAGGAAACGCTTCTGAATTAAGAGTTTTTTTCTGCTGTAGCTCATCGCAGTGTATTGTTTGTTACTTGTCTCTGTCTCCCGTTATATTGCCATCCTCAAGGGCAAAGACTGCATCTTTGTATTCCCAGCTCCAAGGCCTGAGTCAGGCACATACAGAAAGTATATTTTGGATGTAACATTCCTCCTTTTTCCTGGACAAAATGGCCTTTTGTCCGGTGCACTGTCCTTTCCATAGAGGAGGGGTTGGGGCAGGATTGAGATGACTGTGTTGCATCTTCAGTTAGCTAGACAAGGATACGTTTTTTTCATGTGCAAATCTAGAGGTTCTAGTGAGGTGGTTCTTTTTTCTAACTTCAAATTAGCAAACCCAAAAAGCAAGCAAATGTGTGGCTATTTTCTGGATCACTTTGCACTTTTGTAATGGTTGCTTCAGTCTACAAATTCTATATCCGTTTTGATCCCTCGCTGTATTGATTTCAAACTTGGACCAATACAGCAAACATAGTTAGAAAGCACTGTTTTGAGATCACCTACCCTTTCCTTAGGGTCTGGTAGGTACCAGGCACTGTTAGGTGCTTTGACATATGTGAGTCTCCCTTGAATGATATGGCTGTAGGAGTATAGAGGAAACTTACTTCCCTTCATCATGCTGTTGTAGAAAGACCTGTTCAAGGGTAACATATTCATTTGGTACCTGGTTTCATGGGGCATGATTTTGTATTGCCCTGGTTCCCTAATTATGCACCTCTGATTTGGTCTCAGAGCTCAGGACAGTACTCTTTGCTTATTCTGTGATGAGACTAATCTTGATCAGCCCCAAACAGCAACTAATTTATTCGATCTTTATATGATATTGGAGTAGGGGTAAATTTCAGATTCAAACTCCAGGTGACCAGACCACTCCAGCTATCGTACTTGCACACTATATGCAGCTCTTTCTCTGAGGTGAAGATCCAGTGTTAAAATGTAGGTTTCTTGGTGCTGCTCTAAATACAGATCCACTAAAATCTGTTTCAGAGCAGTTGAATCACTAGGGAAGTAAGTGTCAAACGTAGAATGGAGCTGTAATAACACTGAAGTGGATGACATTTCTGCTTGAGCATGAACTAATTATAGGCTGGCTGGTAGGAGAGCTGCAACGTTGAATGGGACAATGATTGTAAATTGCATTTATAAACTCATCCTGAAAATGCTTTTTTCTGTTTTTATTTTTCAGGGCAGGTAAGCCCCCTCCCGGTTTACATCTGGATGTAGTCAAAGGAGACAAACTAATTGAGGTATGGAAATACATGTCTTCCTTTTTTGCCCACCACACTGAAGATTTTTGCCAGTGACTCACTTTTCCACCCACTCTCCTGTGCTTTGTTTTCCAGCAATGCTACTTTCTTTCATCTTGATTTTTTTTTCTGTTGAAAGCACATGGTGACATCACACACTTAAAGCTTGTATCTACCACAGACACTCACTTTTTTGTGACTTCTCTCAAATGAATGGTTTTAATAGGTCATGCGTCCTGTGGGCCCCAGTCAAACTGGAAGCCCTGTTAGCTTGGTTAATTCCCTCTCCCTGAGTACATGGAGTTGTGTAAACTGTCCAAGGTATACAGTAACTGAAGAAAGTGAACGATACATGTTGAGTTTAACTTTTAAGTTAATTTTAAGAGATTCAGGCCCAACTCCTTATAAGAAGTATGGTAAACTAAGAAGGCACTTACTCAAAAAGATAATGGAATTGTGGTGAAATTCATTAATTGATTCTTTGAAAACATGTATTGAGTGTTTACTATGTGCCAGTTACAGTGCTTGGCTTACAGATTGCAGCAGTAAGCAAAACCAACATGATTTCTCTCCTCAAGTCGTCCAGTGGAAGAGACAGAATCACACCAAAAAATTACATAGTTATATTTGAATTAAGTACTATAAAAGTTTAGCAGAATTCCAGCTTTTATACAAGCCTCTAGAGAGAACACCACATAGGAGTTCAAGAGAACGTGAGTTTTTATTAGCTATTAGTTTGTGTAAATTTTTTATAATCCTTCTGGTATTATTTATTTACCAAGAGATGGATATTAAGCCCACCATGACCATGTAGCTGTGAGTCTCCCTGTATTAGACCAATTTTATATTTGCTTGCTCAGCTAGAATTTAGGTTCAAGGCCCCATTATTGAATGCAGTTTTTTCCTTGTGGTTTTTTGGTATTTAATAAAAATGTTGCAGTTCCATGGTTGCTAGATTGAAAAGCTATCTGAGATCTTTTGAAGGTTACTCTGTAAATATATTGTTGTCACTTTTGGGATGTTGTAGACATGACCAGGTATTTTGCAAAGTATTAAGGCATGCATGAGTTTTAATGATTTCTCCTGTTATGAATACATCATGGACTCAGCTAGTCACCGAGAGCCCCTTTGTCATGGGTTCTTCAATCTTAAAGATTTAAAACTTCAAGATTATTCAAAGAAATAATTTAGCTAAAATATCTGTAAAACTTTTTCTTACTATAGATTGTTCCACAGTTACAAAATATTTGTTGCTAAATAGCACAAAGCTTGAAGACATACAGAGATTTGTTTTATTACTAGAATTTAGCAAATCTTTAGTTTGCAACAGGAAGAAACAGACAGGGTTGCCTAGTCTTAATGATAACATCACATTCCTTTGTGGAATAATTGGTATTATATTTTCAAAACATTCTAACTTGCTAGATACTCCTCTGATCATTGGTTTCTATTAGCTGATAACGTTCTCTTTCGGTGTTGTTAAGTGTGCTGAGTTGCCACAAACTTGTCAAGTTACAATCCTCAGACATCACTGTATTCTTCAGAGGTGTAGACCTGAGATGTGCTTATTTTTAGATTTAAACTTAATCAGCACTTGATACTAACCTAGCTATCTATATCCTAGCCTTGTATCAAAGGCTTGTGATGTGTTGTGATAGCTGGGTTTAAGAAGTGCAACATTAAAACAAAAGCCATGAGTCTTTTAAGCCCAGTGTGTAAAGATACACTCTGAGTTATAACTCAGAGGCACAACTGGATAGCGGTACTGGCCATAGCTAGTCAAGAAGCTATGACTTTAGTGACTGTTGAAAGCCAGTGCATTATTTCACTCACTTGGACAGAAGCAGCACATTGTTCAACATCTGACACATTTCGTTGGTTCTGAGACATACTGTTTTCTGTTAAAATTACATTCATCTTGGCCAGGTGCAGTGGTGGCTCACGCCTGGCCTCCCAGCACTTTGGGAGGCCGAGGCGGGCAGATCACGTGAGGTCAGGAGTTCAAGACCAGCCTGGCCAGCATGGCAAAACCCCGTCTCTACTAAAAATAAAAAAAATTAGCCAGGTGCAGTGGCACACACCTATAATCCTAGCTACTTGGGAGGCTGAGGCAGGAGAATCACTTGAACCCAGGAGACAGAGGTTGCAGTGAATGGAGATTGCACCGCTGCACTGCAGCCTGGGCGACAAAGCAAGACTCCATCTCAGGGGAAAAAAAAAATCATTTTAACATTTCTGTAATTGGGATGCCTTTAATCCTGAATGTGTACATTTAATTTGGAGGCCCTCTCTTTTTTCCTCTCAAATCCCTAAATCTCTAGTATGTCTATTGGCACCCTAGATTCATAGAAATTTAGTCATTGTTATTTTAGAGCCCAAGAGCTGGTGGTCTTTCATATTCCTTCAGCCCAATCTGTGAGCACTGTGGTTAGCAAATTTAAGTTTGTGACAGCATAATCCATGTGCATATAAATATGAATGAGAAGTGCAATGAGATTCAGCTCGAATAGCTATTAGAGAGAACAAGTTGTTGAAATTTCTGGGCTCTCTCTTAATCCTGAAATAATGTCTTGTTTTTAACTCAAGTCTTAAAAACCTTGGTCAAAGCAGATATGAAGGTGACTGACTGATCTCCTGTCAGGCTGTTGTTGAATCTTGGTTCTCCATAGTAGTATGGGCCCAGAACAAGCTCTTCCAGCAGCAGATAGGCACTGCCAGATAGCGTTTCCCAGAGGTGACCCACATATCCAAGCTAGCCTGAATTAATTGAACCTTAAGGCTGAGCTTGAAAGAAACTGGCTAAGTGATTGTTTAAGGAAAAGAGTGTGACCCACAGTACTTATTCTCTTCTTAAAATATTCCTTGCCATATGGTGCATTTTTTGATGTAAGCAGAATGAAGAAAATATATAATGTAGTGGTTAAAACAGCTTAGACTCTGAAGCCAGACAAATCTGAATTTCTAACCCAGCCCACAAGTATCTAACTGTGTGAACTTGAGTATGTTAATTTCTTTATGCTTCAATTTTGTCATTTATAAAAATAGGAAGAGAATAGTGTTACCCACCTCATAGGGTGGTTGTGAGGATGAAATGATATAACGTAAAACTCATGGCATAGTGTGTGGCATAGAAGCGCCTAGCAGTTGTTACTGTAATCAGTGTTGAAAGTGTGCTTGCATGAGGTGTATCTTTTGGTTTTATAAGGGGAGAATAGTAGCCCATTGTGAGTTAAAGGACTTAGCCAGGAATGAAATACAAGCTTCTTGATTCCCAGCCTGGTACTAACTTGACTATACTCTACTTAGCTTTGTGCTATATTTTCTCAGGAATTTTAGGAGTATAGTGTGAAATGTGAACTAGAGTTTAGTGAGACCTCATGTTTAAAGGAAAAACACAGCATACCCAAATGACAGTTACTCCTCAAGTGCTCACACTAGATTACTAGACCACTAGCAGTGGAAGAAGCATTAGCAATAATTCATCTAGAGTCCTTCATCTATAACAGTTCAGTTTATAACCGATCTGTGGCAAAGGCTTTACGGATCCAGGATTAAAAGAAATATAAGGACAGGTATAGCAAGTTTTTTATTTTTTTTTTTTTTGTTTGCTTGTTTTTGTTTGTGAGACAGGGTCTCGCTCTGTCGCCCAGGCTGGAGTGCAGATCTTGACTCTCTGCAAGCTCCGCCTCCCGGGCTCACACCATTCTTCTGCCTCAGCCTCCCAAGTAGCTGGGACTACAGGCGCCTGCCACCACGCCTAATTTTTTTTTTTTTTTTTTTTTTTTTTTTGTATTTTTAGTAGAGATAGGGTTTCACTGTGTTAGCCAGGATGGTTTTGATCTCCTGACCTCATGATCCGCCCGCCTCGGCCTCCCAAAGTGCTGGGATTACAGACATGAGCCACCGCACCCAGTCAGCAAGTTTTTTATAAAAGCTAAATTCAACTCAGGTGTAGCACAGTGGCTAATACCTGTAATCCCAGCACTTTGGGAGGTTGAGGCTGGCAGTTCATCTGAGGTCAGGAGTTCAAGACCAGCCTGGCCAACATGGTGAAACCCCATCTCTACTAAAAATGCAAAAATTAGTCGGGTGTGGTGGTGGGTGCCATTAATCTCAGCTACTCAGGAGGCTGAGGTAGGAGAACCACTTCAACCTGGGAGGTGGAGGCTCCAATGAGCTGAGATTGCACCAGTGCACTCTAGCTTGGATGACAGAACAAGACTGTCTCAAAAACAAACAAAAATACTTTGGGGCTATAGCAGGATGATTAGATTAGAAATAGGTGTTTACGCTTCATTCCTTTTCCAAATACACATTTGAATATTTTCTGAGAAGCAATCTTATACATTTTTTTCAGTTTCACTAGGCTAAAAGCAATCTTGTTACTTTATAGACATGCATTGTGCTTCTTGTTTCCTAACTGATCTAAAATTAAGATCCAACAGAACCTTTTTTCAGAAGCCTGCCACTCTTAATTCAATTGTCAATCTCAGGCCGGGCACAATTCTGTTGTTGATCTTAGGCTGGGCACGGTGGCTCACCCCTGTAATCCCAGCACTTTGGGAGGCTGAGGCGGGCCGATCATGAGATCAGGAGATCAGTACCATTCTGGCTAACACAATGAAACCCTGTCTTTACTAAAAATACAAAAAATTAGCTGGGTGTGGTGGCACGTGCCTGTAGTCCCAGCTACTCGGGAGGCTGAGGCAGGAGAATGGTGTGAACCTGGGAGGCGGAGCTTGCAGTGAGCCAAGATCACGCCATTGCACTCCAGACTGGGTGACAGAATGAGATTCTGTCTCAGAAAAAAGAAAAGAAAAGAGTTGTTGATCTCTTGGGGGCAGGCCACTTATGTCTAATAGAATTAAGAGAAGTTGGGCTGGGCACAGTGGGTGGCTCACGCTTGTAATCCCAGCACTTTGGGAAGCCAACGAGGGTGGATCACGAGGTCAGGAGAAGGAGACCATCCTGGCTAACACAGTGAAACCCCGTCTCTACTAAAAATACAAAAAATTAGCTGGCCGTGGTGGTGGGCACCTGTAATCCCAGCTACTCGAGAGGCTGAGACAGGAGAATCGCTTAAACCTGGGAGGCAGAGATTGCAGTGAGCCAAGATCACGCCATTGCACTCCAGACTGGGTGACAGAGCGAGATTTTGTCTCAAAAAAAAAAAAAAAGTTGGCCCACCACAGTGGCTCACACCTGTAATCCCAGCACTTTAGGAGGCTGAGGTGGGCAGATCATGAGGTCAAGAGTTCAAGACCAACCTGGCCAGTATGATGAAACCCCGTCTCTACTAAAAATACAAAAATTAGGCCGGGCTCGGTGGCTCACGCCTGTAATCCCAGCCCTTTGGGAGGCCGAGATGGGCAGATCATAAGGTCAGGAGTTTGAGACCAGCCTGGCCAACATGGTAAAACCCCATCTCTACTAAAGGTACAAAAAATTAGCCGAGCATGGTGTCATGCACCTGTAATCCCAGCTGCTTGGGAGGCTGAGGCAGGAGAATCGCTTGAACCCAGAAGGTGGAGGTTGCAGTGAGCCGAGATTACACAATTGTACTCCAGCCTGGGTGACAGGGTGAGACTCTCTCTCTCAAAAAAAAAAAAAAAAAAAAAAAATTAGCTGAACTTGGTGGTGCACGCCTATAGTTCCAGCTACTTGGGAGGCTAAGGCAGGAGAATTGTTTGAACCCAGGAAGCAGAGGTTGCAGTGAGCCGAGATCGTGCGACTGCACTCCAGCCTGGGCAACAGAGCGAGACTCCATCTCAGAAACAAAAAAGAGAAAGAGAAGTTATTTTCATACCAACACTAGACAATTAAACACTATATTGAGGAGATGAATTGCCATCCATTCTCAAAAAAAATGTTATTTTAGTAAATTATTCTGAGTGCTTTATGTTGAAGAATAACGGGAGATATTTTTTTCTCCTTGGAATGGATTTTTCTTTTTTGGATGCAAGGAGATGGAGTTATTACTCAAATCAATCTAATGGAAAGGAATTTTATCTACTCAAGATTCTCTATTTGATTGGAAGAGTTTTTGGTAAATGCTGTTGAAACAAGATTTAAGTAATATTTAATTTAATATTTATTTAGAAACTGATAATTGATGAGAAGAAGTATTACTTATTTGGGAGAAACCCTGATTTGTGTGACTTTACCATTGACCACCAGTCTTGCTCTCGGGTCCATGCTGCACTTGTCTACCACAAGCATCTGAAGAGAGTTTTCCTGATAGATCTCAACAGTAGTAAGTAACTCCCTCCCAATTCACATGTTATCTTTGGGCGATATGAAAATGCTCTTTGGGTTCTTTAGTTTGGAAATTATGTTTTATGGAAAAAGTTAATGTTTGGTTTTTAAATCCACCCTTCTCTATTTCTGTGATTTTTCTGTTTTCCTGAGATAATTGATAACTGACTGTGGAGAGAACAGGGGTTTGGGGAGCTGTCCTGGGGGAATCAATAAGCAAATATGAGCTAGGTGTGGGGGCGCACACCTGTAGCTACTCAGGAAGCTGAGGCAGGAGGATCACTAGAGCCCAGGAGTTCAAGACTGCAGTGAGCTGTGATCACACCACTGCACTCCAGTCCGGGTGACAGAACAAGACCTCATCTCTTAAAAGCAAACAAACAGGCCAGGCGCGGTGGCTTACGCCTGTAATCCCAGCACTTTGGGAGGCCGAGGTGGGCGGATCACGAGGTCAGGAGATCGAAACCATCCTGGCTAACACGGTGAAACCCCGTCTCTACTAAAAATACAAAAAAATTAGCCGGGCTTGGTGGCGGGCACCTGTAGTCCCAGCTGCTCAGGAGGCTGAGTCAGGAGAATGGCGTGAATCCGGGAGGCGGAGCTTGCAGTAAGCTGAGATCACGCCACTGCACTCCAGCCTGGGTGACACAGCGAGACTCTGTCTCAAAACAAACAAACAAACAAACAAAAAAGAGCTGGGTGCAGTGGCTCACTCCTATAATCCCAGCACTATGGGAGGCCGAGGTGGGCGGATCACCTAAGGCCAGGAGTTTGAGACGAGCCTGGCCAATATGGTGAAACCTCGCCTCTACCAAAAATACAAAAATTAGCTGGGGGTGGCAGCGGGTGCCTGTAATTCCGGCTTCTCAGGAGGCTGAGGCAGGAGAATCGCTTGAACGCAGCGGGTGAAGGTTTCAATGAGCCGAGATCGCGCCACTGCACTCTGGCCTGGGCAACACAGCAAGATTCTGTCTCAAAAAAAAAAAAAAGGAAAAGGAAAAAGGCACCCAGGAACTATCGACCATGCATGTTCAAGTGTTTATAGAACCATAATAAATTGTGATTCCGTTTAAGCAGAAGCTATGATTAGCTCCATTAATGTAATAGAGCAGCAATATAGGGCATTTTAAGAAAGCTTGTCTTGAGGAAAATTTCATTATTCTGGTTCTTTATTCCATCTCTGTTTTGTTTTGACTATGAATAATGCCAGTTTCAATTCCATAAGCAAGGCCAGGCATGGTGACTCACACCTGTAATCCCAGCACTTTGGGAGGCTGATGTCAGTGAATCTCTCAAGCCCAGGAGTTCAAGACCATCACGAGCTATGTAACGAGACCCCCGTCTCTACAAAAAATACAAAAAATTAGCCCTGTATTGTGGAGTGCGCTTATGGTCCCAGCTGCTTGGGAGGCTTAAGTGGGAGGATTGTTTGAGCCCAGGAGGTGGAGGTTGCAATGAGCCATTGTAGCACGACTGTACTCCAGTCTGGGTGACGGAGCAAGTCCTGCCTCAAAAAATAAAAATAATCCATAAGTATTAATTAATTGGAGTATCCATAAGCATACACCAATTAATAAGAGTTTAAACTTCGCATAAGATAATCCACAGAAATGCAATTGAGATTTAACTGCATGGGGCTCTGAAATTTGTTCATTTTGCCCATGTGTGAATACAGTGTAAAATGTAAAGGGTCCTGCTTCTTGGGAATATCATGTTGGATTCCACCACTCTCCTCCTACCACACACAAACATACACTCGCACATCACCCTCATCTGCTTGTGTAACGGTCTTGGAGAGCTTTGTCTCGCAAATACTTATCTTTTCTCTCCCATTTTATGCAGAATGCCAACAGGGGAAAATATTCAGAATCTATAGTAGGATTTTGGCTTGCTTTGGCATTGATATTGCACCTGTTTCAGCCAAGCTCTTTCTTGTCCTGGGGATAACCTAAGCATAACTGCCACCAGGCCAGGAATTTCTCTCTTCCTTTGACTTGGGGCTGGAGAGGGAAAACTACAGTGAAGCCCAGCTCCTGTTTTGGGAGGCATGGCTTCTGCTGGGTTGGAGCCATTCTTGTTTGACCTAGAATGGAGCCAAGCCTGTGTGGCAGCAGGGAACGGGCAGTGGTATTTGTTATTTGGGGGAACAACAGGTCTGAGGATATAAGAAACCCACTGAGGAGATTCAAGGCTCAGTGAAGGAGTTTCCTTCTCACTGTAACACATGATGGATGTGGTGGACCCGGTGCCATTTTCGTTTTTTAAAAAGCTGGAATTTTCTGACCACGATCCTGACTATGGCATTTTTAAAATAAATTAAAGACAGACAAAAAAGCAAAACTGATGTGCTGGGGGGAAGCTGACCTCATAAGAGAGTTGGCGATCATACTCTCCCTTCTAAAACTCGGGTTGTTTTTGTTTTCCCCCTTACGTTTCTGATTTGGTTGTTCCCAGCACACGGCACTTTCTTGGGTCACATTCGGTTGGAACCTCACAAGCCTCAGCAAATTCCCATCGATTCCACGGTCTCATTTGGCGCATCCACAAGGGCATACACTCTGCGCGAGAAGCCTCAGACATTGCCATCGGCTGTGAAAGGAGATGAGAAGATGGGTGGAGAGGATGATGAACTCAAGGGCTTACTGGGGCTTCCAGAGGAGGAAACTGAGCTTGATGTAATTCCCTGTTTATGTCATTGTTTTGTCTTTGGGGACCCTGGTTTTTGGAGTATATAGCTGTTCTATGTAGCTGGAAATGCCATTGACTTAGCAGCAGGGGATTCTCTTGAGTCCAGTAATGGGCCTTTGGCAATCTGATGTGGCCAGCTGTGACACCTCTCAGAGGGCCACGTTGTATGGATTTGGTTGTGTATCACCAGGCCTAACAAGGAGGCTGGGTCACAGCCACTAGACCCCTTGAACTGTTTTGTGCACGTTCACTGGCTGTTACAAGCTAAGACTAGAAGCTACATTTCTCTGTCCCTTGACTGCTTAGAGCTAATGCTGTCCAAGGTGGTAGCCACTAACAATATTAAAGTATTATGTAGTCACATAAGACTGGTGGCTGCCGTGTTGCATAGTGTAAAGAGAGAATGTTTTCATTCTCACAAAAAGTTCTGTCAGACAGCACTGGCTTGGAGAGACTGAGAGACTGACACTTTCATTCATTTATATAGCTTTTTTTGGTGCTATCTGAACAGCTCAGGAATCTTCTGAATAGAACCAGACTGCTTTTGTTCTTATGGGCCTCACTGTCCTGAGGGCCATGAATTTTATAAGATTTAATTTTAAGGTGCTGGAAGTTTTCCTTTTTTGAGGCTGACCCCAGTAGTTTGGTGTGGCTATAGTCCTTTACATGTCTTGTCACTGCACTGGTGTGATTGGTCTGTTCAGATAGACCAAATGCAATCATGTCCTTAACCACCGACCCGCATTTACTATTCCTGTACACCAAGGCAGTTTCCTAGCTCTTAGGAAGAAAAGCACAATAGAAATTCTACAATTTAGGCCGGGCACAGTGGCTTATGAGCGCCTGTAATCCCAGCACTTTGGGAGGCTGAGGTGGGCGGATCACCTGAGGTCAGGAGTTCGAGACCAGCCTGACCGACAATGGAGAAACCCCATCTCTACTAAAAATACAAAAAAGTAACTGGGTGTGGTGGCGCATGCCCGTAATCCCAGCTACTCAGAAGGCTGAGGAGGAGAATCGCTTGAACCCGGGAGGTGGAGGTTGTGGTGAGCCAAGATTGCGCCATTGCATTCCAGCCTGGGCAACAAGAGTGATACTCCATCTCCAAAAAAAAAAAAAAAAGAAAAATTGTACAATTAAGAAGTCGTTTTGTTTTGAAGAAGTGGCTTCATAGCCAGGGACCTTGTTGGCAGTCACTGTTGCCCATTTCCCCTTCAGGCCGCCTCTATCCAGGCTGCTGCTGTGCTTCCATGGCTTTTAGTTCAGTATGTTAGGTACTCCCTGGATCTTCATTCTTAAGACATTTAGAATATCTCAAACTGGTGGTTTGTACCAGAAAGGAATAATTTCAGTGGATTGGGAAGAGGCAAGCAACAGAGCTAAGGTCATGTTAATTATTGAGATAGTTATTTATAGAACTGGGGCCAGACACAGGATGGGGAATGACAAAATATTAACGCCAAAATTAAGTGCACTAGCAGTGTCCTTAATTTTAAAGGAGAAAGCTACTAGAAAAGAAGCAGCTAATTGTCCTTTTTCATCTCAATTTTGTTACTTAAAAACAATTCTTGGTGTTCCTCCCAGCCACATTTCCTTTTAATTCTCAGCTTGTGTGGGCATGAAGACATGATAGCCTTTCTTCAACAACAACAACAAAACACAACTCAAGGGTATTTGCACAGATGACCTGTTCTCAGCTCAAGGCCCTTTACCTCCTTTTGAGTATCACTGCCCCACTAGTCAGTGAGGATGTTCCACATTCTTTCTAATGAGACTTGAGACTTGTTAGTATTAGTAGTCTCAGGACAGTATGAATCTTCTCTAAATGCAGAAGAGTCTCAACTCCCTTTGGAGGTCAAGATTAGCCCCTCACGCCTTCCTGACCTTTATTTAGTATGATTTTCTCCATCAGATTCCCTTTATACTGACTGCTGTCTTTCCTGTATGAACCCTGGCTTAGAACCTGACAGAGTTCAACACTGCCCACAACAAGCGGATTTCTACCCTTACCATTGAGGAGGGAAATCTGGACATTCAAAGACCAAAGAGGAAGAGGAAGAACTCACGGGTGACATTCAGTGAGGATGATGAGATCATCAATCCAGGTGAGGTATCTTCCTAGTTTATTCTGATGAAAAAGCTGTGGTTGGCTCGGGCGCAGTAGCTCATGCCTGTAATCCCAGCACTTTGGGATGCCGAGGAGGGTGGATCACTTAAGGTCAGGAGTTCAAGACTAGCCTGGCCAACAAGGTGAAACCCCATCTCTACTTAAAAAAAAAATACAAAAATTAGCTGGGCTTGGTGGTGCTCGCCTGTAGTCCCAGCTACTTGGGAGGTTAAGGCAAGAGAATTGCTTGAACCCAGGAGGCAGAAGTTGCAGTGAGCCGGGATTGCACCATTACACTCCAGCCTAGGTGACAAAAAAAAAAAAAAAAAGAAAAAGAAAAAGCTGTGGTTGGTCAGGCATAGTGGTTCACGCCTGTAATCCCAGCACTTTGGGAGGCTGAAGTTGGCGAATTGCTTGAGGCCAGGATTTCGAGACCAGGGTGGCCAACGTGGCAGAACCCTGTCTCTAAAAAAATACAAAAATCAGCCAGGCGTGATAGCACACACCTGTAGTCTAAGCTACTCAGGAAGCTGAGGTGGGAGAATCGCTTGAACCTGGGAGGCAGAGGTTGCAATGAGCCAAGATCGTGCCACTGCACTCCCACCTGGGTGACAGAGTGAGGCTGTCTTCAAAAAAGAGTTTCCAGGGTTGGACCTAGAAATGTATGTATTTTTTAGTTTTACTTTGGTGTGTGTGTAAGAGACAAGATCTCATTTTGTCGCCCAGGCTAGAGTGCAGTGGCACAGTCACGGCTCACTACAGCCTTGACCACCCAGGCACAGGTGATCCTCCCACCTCAACCTCCTGAGTATCTGGGACAACAGGTGCATGCCACCACGCTCAGCTAATTGTGATATGTTTTGTAGAAATGAGGTTTCATCATGTTGCCCTGGCTGGTCTTGAACTCCTGAGCTTAAGTGATCCTCCTGCTTCAGTCTCCCAAAGTACTGGGATTATAGGCATGAGCCCCCGTGCCTGGTTGAAATTTTTATTTTTTATTTTTTATTTTTATGTATGTATTTTTCGAGATGGAGTCTCATTCTGTCACCTAGGCTGGAGTGCAGTGGCGCAACCTCGGCTCACTGCACCCTCCGCCTCCTGGGTTCAAGCGATTCTTCTGCCTCAGCCTCCCAAGTAGCTGGGATTATAGGCGCATGCCACCACGCCTGGCTAATTTTTTTGTATTTTTAGTAGAGACAGGGTTTCACCATGTTGGCCAGGCTGGTTTTGAACTCCTGACCTCAAGTGATCCGCCCTTGACCTCCCAAAGTGCTAGGATTACAGGTGTGAGCCACCATGCCCAACCCAAAATTTATACTTTTTAATGAGCTCCTGTTTGTACAACAGCCAGCAATTTGGGAACCACTGGACTAGACAAATTTCTTAAGTCTCTTTCAGGAGTGAGGATCTGATCTGCTCTGTTTTTCTCATTGAAAATTAGTGCCCTCAAGCTTTCTTAGGGAAGTGTGTTCAGTCAATATAGCATAGTGGTTAAGAGCACAGGCTCTGAAACCAGAGGGGCCATGAGAGAAGATTGGGATACCTTTTTAGAGACGTTGTCTCTTTCTTTTTTTTTTTTTTTTTTTGAGACGGAGTCTTGCTTTGTCGCCCAGGCTGGAGTGCAGTGGCGCGATCTCAGCTTACTGCAAGCTCCGCCTCCTGGGTTCATGCCATTCTCCTGCCTCAGCCTCCCGTGTAGCTGGGACTACAGGCACCCGCCACCATGCCCAGCTAATTTTTTGTATTTTCAGTAGAGACGGGGGTTTCACCGTGTTAGCCAGAATGGTCTTGATCTGCTGACTTTGTGATCCGCCCGCCTCAGCCTCCCAAAGTGCTGGGATTACAAGTGTGAGCCACTGCGGACATTGTCTCTTTATGAGCTTGGATATTTTTTTCCTTTCTCTTCTATGTAGAAGCCATTTTTTCATTGAGCAGATATTGATAGTGAACATACTACCAGAGTATCCTCTTTAAAGTCATGGATCCTAATACGTGAAAATCCAGACTTAAAGCAAATAAACCAGGGGCTAATTATAATTACTCAAATAACGATTCTTTTGTCTTCCAAGGGGATTTATGGGAGTGTTTCTTTCTTTCTTTCTTTTTTTGTTTATTTTTTTGAGATGGAGTCTCGCTCTGTCGCCCAGGCTGGAGTGCAGTGGCGCAATCTCGGCTCACTGCAAGCTCCACCTCCTGGGTTCACGCCATTCTCCTGCATCAACCTCCCAAGTAGCTGAGACTACAGGTGCCCGCCACCATGCCCGGCTAATTTTTAGTATTTTTTAGTAGAGACGGAGTTTCACCATGTTAGCCAGGATGGTTTCAATCTCCTGACCTCATGATCCTGACCTCATGATCCGCCTGCCTCAGCCTCTCAAAGTGCTGGGATTACAGGCATGAGCCACCGTGCCCGGCTGGGAGTGTTTCTTTCAATAACAAGCGACCTCATTGAAAATAAGATTACAATATCTATTAGGGAAGCCATTCCTTCTCTATCACTATATTAAGTTAACTGGGGCTTGGAGTAGTTTTCTCTAGTAGTGGTACATAAGTTAGTGCCTCTGCCTGTTTCCACACATTCACCCTTCAGTGAGAAAACTCCACCATCCTTGGCGATCCAGCCTAGTCATCCCCTCTGCTCCAGAAACACTGTTGTGTACTTCTCTTGAAGCACCTTTGTGTGTTGTAGCCTATCTGGCTCTGTAACTGTGAGTTCATCAAGGATGGGACAGTATCTTGCTCTTTATTTCCTGTGTAGACGGGGGTATCAGAGCCTTTAGTGCAAGTCTTGCTTATATACAGTTCAGGCCATTCAAGTCAAAGGCCAGGTTAGGGGCCGGGCGCGGTGGCTCAAGCCTGTAATCCCAGCACTTTGGGAGGCCGAGACGGGCGGATCACGAGGTCAGGAGATCGAGACCATCCTGGCTAATACGGTGAAACCCTGTCTCTACTTAAAAATACAAAAAACTAGCCGGGCGACGAGGTGGGCGCCTGTAGTCCCAGCTACTCTGGAGGCTGAGGCAGGAGAATGGCATAAACCCGGGAGGCGGAGCTTGCAGGGAGCTGAGATCCGGCCACTGCACTCCAGCCTGGGTGGCAGAGCAAGACTCCGTCTCAAAAAAAAAAAAAAGGCCAGGTTCAGTTTGAAGCCCTGGCTTTGAATCCAAAATCCCTTTTTTTTTTTGCTAATAAGCAGGCATTAGCAAGGCATTTGGTATGTAACCTCTTGACATGTCATTGTTTTGTCACTGATATGGAACTGATAATGTCTACTCTTTTTTTCTTTCCCCTCAAAAGAGGGAAGTATAAAGAAGGGGAAAGAACTTGGGGAAAGGCAACACAGCACAGTGGTGTAGATCACAGGCCTGATTCGAAGTACTTGGACTCAAGTCCTGGCTCCTGTCCTCTCCACCAGAGCAACTGGGCGAGTCACTTTGCTCCTCTAAGCCTCAGTTTGCTTTCTCATCTACTGAATGTTGATTGTGGTAGTACCTACGTCACAGGGTCTTTGTGAGGATTTAGCACAATGCCCAGCACCCAGGAAGCACTCTCTGTGTTTTACAATTTTAACATGAGTTGTTGTGATGGTTTGTTTGCAGTGACCCCTGTGCCCTTATTCCTCCCAGTAAAGTAGCAACCCAACCCTGCCCTCTTCTCTTTTTGCAGAGGATGTGGATCCCTCAGTTGGTCGATTCAGGAACATGGTGCAAACTGCAGTGGTCCCAGTCAAGGTAGGAAGCACATGAAATGCCATACAGTCTGTGTTTAAAAACTTGCTCTTTAGGCCAGGCACGTTGGCTCATGCCTGTAATCCGAGCACTTTGGGAGGCCGAGGCGGGCAGATCAAGAAGTCAAGAGATAGAGGCTGGGCACAGTGGCTCACACTTGTAATCCCAGCACTTTGGGAGGCCAAGGCAGGCGGATCACCTGAGTTCAGGAGGTGAAGACCAGCCTGGCCAACATGGTGAAACCCTGTCTCTACTAAAAATACAAAAATTGGCCGGGCGTGGTGGTGGGCCTCTGTAATCCCAGCTACTTGGAAAGCTAATGCAGGAGAATTGCTTGAACCTGAGAGGTAGAGGTTGCAGTGAGCCGAGATCACACCATTGCACTCCATCCTGGGCAACAGATCAAGACTCCGTCTCAAAAAAAAAAAGAGATCGAGGCCGGGCGCAGTGGCTCAAGCCTGTAATCCCAGCACTTTGGGAGGCCGAGACGGGTGGATCACGAGGACAGGAGATCGAGACCATCCTGGCTAACACGGTGAAACCCTGTCTCTACTAAAAATACAAAAAAACTAGCCGGGCGAGGTGGCGGGCGCCTGTAGTCCCAGCTACTCCGGAGGCTGAGGCAGGAGAATGGCGTAAACCCGGGAGGCGGAGCTTGCAGTGAGCTGAGATCCGGCCACTGCACTCCAGCCTGGGAGACAGAGCCAGACTCCGTCTCAAAAAAAAAAAAAAACAAACAAAAAAAGAGATCGAGACCATCCTGGCCAACATGGTGAAACCCTGTCTCTACTAAAAATACAAAAATTAGCTGGGTGTGGTGGCACATTCCTGTAGTCTCAGCTACTTGAGAGGTTGAGGCGGGAGAATCGCTGGAACCTGGGAGGCAGAAGTTGCAGTGAACTGAGATCGCGCCACTGCACTCCACCCTGGCAACCGAGGGAGACTCCGTCTCAAAAAAAAAAAAATAACCTGCTCTTTATGTGCTATTGAGTGAGTGCTTAATTTTAAAATACATACCATGCTCCTCTCCCATTTCTCATTCTGTGGAAATGAAATCTATGTTTAGGGAATCCTGGAGTACCACAGAAAGGCTGCAGGTTTCATGTAGCCAGCTTGATGTTTCATGTAAATCATGTGCAATGTGAATCTGTAAATTAATTTTCCAGAGGGGTGCAGAGAGAAGCCCACCTTCTTTTGTCCTTTCTCTCTGGCCTCAAAATAAGCTGTTAGGTAGAGGAGATGCATTATTGCAGTAAAACACAATTTGTCATGCCTTTATTTTATGGCAATGGCACAGATAGGACTGTCAGCCCAGATGTGGATTAAGTTTAAAGATCAAGTATGTTGAAGAACCAAGAGGTAGAAGTTATGGAGATGCTCTGATCGTTCAACATGTGGAAGAACTACTAGATAGCCAGAACTGTCCAAACGGCAACACACTTCCCCTTAGAGTAGTGAGATCCCTGTTAATATTAAGAAGGTGATTAGAAGATGCTGGTTAGAGATGAGATAGAAATCTCAGTGAGCTGAGATCCGGCCACTGCACTCTAGCCTGGGCGACAGAGCGAGACTCCGTCTCAAAAAAAAAAAAGAAAGAAAGAAATTGTTTTACTTTTTATAAAAAAAAAAAAATCTGTAGAATATATTAGACTAAATAAGATCTGTCAGAGTTCCTGCTTAGACTTTGTTTAATCCAGAAGGAGTATAGGCGTGAGGAGGATGTTTCATGAGCTTTAGTCTAGTGTGGAAAAGTAGATGATGTTTTTCTGTGGGACTCCATAATGCCCCTTGAGCTCTTTTTGTTATTGTTTTTATTCCTTTGGAATATTTTCTTGTCATTAAAGTATAAAATCATCAGGCATATAGTTTTATGTCAATTTTATTGCGGTATAATTTACATATAATAATGTCTACACATTTAAGTGTATAGTTTTGGAAAATATATGTGTAACTGCCACCATAATCAACATAGAGATTTTCCTCACTCCAAAAAGTTGCCTCGTGGCCGTTTGCAGCAGCCCACTCCTAGGCCCAGGCAGCCAGTAAATATCTTCTTCACTGTAGATTGGTTTTGCTCTCAGATTAATGTTTAAAAATTGGACACCAGGCCAGGCGCGGTGGCTCATGCCTGTCATCCCAGCATTTTGGGAGGCTGAGGCGGGCGGATCACCTGAGGTAGGGAGTGTGAGACCAGCCTGACCAACATGGAGAAACCCCGTCTCTACTAAAAATACAAAATTAGCCAGGTGTGGTGGCGCATGCCTGTAATCCCAGCTACTCCAGAGGCTGAGGCAGGAGAACGGCTTGAACCCGGGAGGTGGAGGTTGCTGTGAGCTGAGATGGCACCATTACACTCCAGCCTGGGCAACAAGAGTGAAACTCCGTCTCGAAAAAAAAAAATTGGACATCAAACATGAGGATACCAAATTTTTCCCCCTCAAAAAAAGGAAAAATATCTATTGCCATCTTTTATCATTTCCATTTCCTAAAAGGGATTTTTTTAAAATGTTTTTTATTTTTGAGACAGTCTCACTCTGTCACCCAGGCTGGAGTGCAGTGGCACCATCTCAGCTCACTGCAACCTCTGCCTCAAGTGATTCTCGTGCCTCAGCCTCCCGAGTAGCTGTGATTACAGGAACCTGCCACCACGCCTGGCTAATTTTTGTATTTTTAGGAGGGATGGGGTTTTCCATGTTGGCCAGCCTGGTCTCGAACTCCTGATGTCATGTGTTCCTCCTAAAAGGTCATTTTAATATGAAAATAAGAAAGTGAGCTATGTGACTTTAGGGTAAAGAATAGTCATTAAAATTGATAGGTTTTACTTTATGCAAAACTCACAGCACCATCCTTCTTGGCTGATACAGGATGGTGAAAACTTTGTTATGGAGCAGTGTTGGGAACCATCATAGATGACTGGGAAGGTCTCTTCAAACCGTAAGATTTTAACACCATGAAATAGGTTGTCCGTAAAGGAGAACAGGCTAGAAGTTAGGAACCTTTCCCAAAGCCGTTTTTCTAAGACTGGAATGGAAAAAGCTGACCACTCATGGGCCTCACCGCTTGTCTTCTCTCTCCAATCTCTCCCCTCTCCTCATCGTGAACTATAGAAGAAGCGTGTGGAGGGCCCAGGCTCCCTGGGCCTGGAGGAATCAGGGAGCAGGCGCATGCAGAACTTTGCCTTCAGCGGAGGACTCTACGGGGGCCTGCCCCCCACACACAGTGAAGCAGGCTCCCAGCCGCATGGCATCCACGGGACAGCACTTATCGGTGGCTTGCCCATGCCATACCCAAACCTTGCCCCTGATGTGGACTTGACTCCTGTTGTGCCGTCAGCAGTGAACATGAACCCTGCACCAAACCCTGCAGTCTATAACCCTGAAGCTGTAAATGAACCCAAGAAGAAGAAGTATGCAAAAGAGGCTTGGCCAGGCAAGAAGCCCACACCTTCCTTACTGATTTGATATTTTTGGTCATGGAGAAGGGTGGGATTGGGTGGGAATGGGGTGGAAGGGTGATGGGGAGCTAATGAACTAGGGAGAAAAACTTTCCATGTGTGCAGTATCGTCTTTCAGAATGTCTCCTGGCATCCTAACCATGTAATATGAAAATTGGGGGTGGGGTTGAAATAGCCCATAAAGACCTGTCTTCACAACACTTGCAGTGTAAGAAAGGCTTCTTATATCCTTTTCAATAGACTGCCCTGGCTCTTTCCTAGGCCTTCCACTACCTCCTTTCTCCCACTTTCCAGGATCATTTTTATGTAAAGTCACATATCCCAGGCCCTCAGGTTGAATCCAGAGCTGTCGAGGTTACAGTAGCATCACCAGCCTTGGGGGTCCAGCAGCCTAATTTATATTCACTACCTTTGCAAGTCCCAGGTAGCAGAAGGGTTGCCATGGGTCTCAAATTGATCAAAAAGAAGACTTAGAAGTCTGCAGTTAAGTTGAGGTTTAAACTAAAAAATGTTTCCTTGGGTCAGTGGTTTTGAGGTCCAATAGTTAGGCTTTTCTCTTTTGTCCTTCCTCTTTTGGAGTGAAAACATTGCAATTTTCCTTTGTCTGACTGGTGCCATAGACACAGGTTTATAGTTTCAACTTATAGTATTGTTTGAACTCGACCTGTTTTTCTTGTCAAACCTGAGCACTCCACTTGCTGAAGTTTCTTATTTAATTCCAGAGTACTGTCCTCTACTCTAAGGCATTACTTTTAAGTGTATTATGAAGGCAATTTTCAAAGGATATAACCAGTTGGGGTAATTCAAAATAAAAAGGAAAAGATTTTTTTGCAAGTCACTGGTGTCTCTACGAGGAATTTTTAGATGTCAGTTTGGAGGCTCTTTCCCCCCCAATTGAGAGCTCTTGTTATTGAGAGCTCTGAGACTAGACCTGGCTAACAAACATAGGAGACAAAGTTAGGAAACATTGATACAAGCTTTGTACAGAGATTTGTACATTTGTGTAATAGGCCTTTTCATGCTTTATGTGTAGCTTTTTACCTGTAACCTTTATTACATTGTAAATTAAACGTAACTTTTGTCATTTGGGTGCAGTCTGTGAATTTTTCTTTCAGTCACTGATTGCCACTGCTGTCGGGGAATGTTTGCTAAAGGCACAGTCACTGAGCTTGGGAGGCAATGCTCCATCCCCATTTTATTACAAATAAAGATGCCCCTAAATGAGTGTGGAAATTCTAATGAGAGAATCTAGTCCCCAGACTGAAACATCACAAAGCAGCATCGGTTCGGAAGTGCTTGGTGCCCTTCATCAGGAGACCTCATGACAGGAGACCGGGCTTTAGGGCATTTGCATAAGCCCTGTCGCCCACCCTGCAGTCAGAGCTCTGTGCATTTGAGCCATAGCTTGGTGACACAGGAGCAAACGGAAGCTAAAGGTAAGTAAGTTTAGGAGGGATTTCAGCAAGAATTTGAATTGAAGGAATATGCCTGCATACAGAATCTGATTTGCAGTAAGTACAGTGTGTGTGTGAGACTTACATGTGGCTTTGGAATGAAGATGCCCACTAGGTTCCAGATCCTTGGGTCAAGTGCAGACTTGTAGCAGGAGCAGCCATCTGAAGAACAGAAATTCTAACGTCAGCCGTGCAAGAGTTGACTTCCCCAGAGGGTCTATAAAAATGAGTGTCCCCATCAGAACAATACCTTCCTTTCATTATAGTGAAGATGGTACTGTTGGTAGTGCTGAACAATCACTGAGCACCTGCCTGCCTACAGCATGTCATCTAGTTCTCATAGCCCCGAGAGGAATTCTATTTCTGTCTGCATTTTATAGATGAGAAAACTGAGACTCAGACAAAATGAACTTCCCTATGAGCCCCCTGTACTGAAGACAGGATTGAAACTAGTCTGAATCCAGAGTTTAAGGTGGGGATATGCTTGGTCCATGGGTGGCGCACCCTTTAATTTTCGTATTTTTAGTGGAGACGAGGTTTCACCATGTTGGCCAGGCTCGTCTCAAACTTCATTCCTCAGGTGATCCAACTACCTTGGCCTCCCAGAGTGCTAGGATTCCAGGCGTGAGCCCCCGAGTCTGGCCTGTTTTGTAGTTCTTTAAAAAATGTCCAAACTGGGCCGGGTGCAGTGGCTCATGCCTGTAATCCCAACACTTTGGGAGGCTGAGAGGGGCAGATCATGAGATCAGGAGATCGAGACCATCCTGACTAACACGGTGAAACCCCGTCTCTACTAAAAATACAAAAAAAATTAGCTGGGCGTTGTGGCGGGTGCCTATAGTCCCTGCTACTTGGGAGGCTGAGGCAGGAGAATGACCTGAACCCAGGAGGAGGAGCTTGCAGTGAGCTGAGACTGCGCCACTGCACTCCAGGCTTGGTGACAAAGCGAGACTCCGTCTCAAAAAAAGAAGAAAGTCCAAACTGGACAACTTATTGGAAGTATGTTAAAGTATGTTAGATATAGTTGAGATAAAATCAGTCCTTCCTGATGAGGTTATGCCATGCATTCTTTTTTTTTTTTTTTTTTGAGACTTCTCTCTTTGTGGCCCAGGCCGGAGTGCAGTGGCGCAGTCTTGGCTCACTGCAACCTCTGCCTCCTGGGTTCAAGCAATTCTCCTCCCTCAGCCTCCCAAGTAGCTGGGATTACAGGCGCCTGCGATCATGCTTGGCTATTTTTTTTATTAGAGATGGGGTTTTGCCATGTTGGCCAGGCTGGTCTTGAACTCCTGCCCTCAGGTGATCCACCCACCCCAGTCTCCCAAAGTGCTAGGATTAAAGGCGTGAGGCACTGTTTTTTTGTTTTGTTTTGTTTTTTTGAGACAAAAGTCTCACTCTGTCCCCCAGGCTGGAGTGCAGTGGTGCGATCTCGGCTCACTGCAACCTCCACCTCCTGGGTTCAAGTGATTCTCCTGCCTTAGCCTCCCGAGTACAGGGACTACAGGCGCCAGCCACCATGCCCAGCTAATTCTTGTGTTTTTAGTAGAGATGGGGTTTTGCCATGTTGGCCAGTCTGGTCTCAAACTCCTGACCTCAAGTGATGTTCCTTTCTCAGCCTCCCAAAGTGCGGGGATTACAGGCATGAGCCACTGCCCCCGGCTGATATTTCATGTACTTTAAGGGCCCAATTAAGCAGAAGCAGAACTGGGAAGGAGGCATGTATGTGTGGCAACCTGGCTTAACTGGCGCCATGTTTCTGATTCCAGTTATGTTTTAGGTGCCCCTTAGAGATAAGCACCCCAAGATGGGGCTCACCTGCCTCTTACCCTAATCAGCTCTGGATGACAAACAGATGGATGAGCCCCTTCTGTCTGCTACCAGGATTGGCAGTGGCCTCACACTCAAGTGGGCACAGTGCTGCTGAGGGATGCAGCCTGTCCCCATCTTGGGACGCAAACTCACCCTGGATGAGAAGTGACTGCTGGTTTCCCCGAAATCCTGTGCCCATTGATGGGCCACCTGCTAAGGAGGGAAGGTAGACCCGTGTTCCTCTCCCCGGGGCGGGAGAGGTGATGAATCCTGTGGAGAAAGACATCTACTGACAGAACAGCCCGTTCCCCAGGGTATCCTGGCCCAGGATCAGCTGTTTGATGACCATTTGCCTAAAATATGTTCACTACCACATATAGGTCAGAATTTCAGAGTCAAAAGTCACCTGGGAGGTTCCGTCTAGACCCTTCATTTTGCAAATGAGCAAACTATGGCAGTGAGGACTTGCTTCATTCAACTTGCGTGGATCGGACGTCCATGACTTGGGCCTATGGAAGTGCACCACCCCTGCTACCCCAGCTACTACAAGAGGCTCACCTAGAGGGAGACAGCCACGCACTCATGATGCTGTCCAGACCCTTGACAGCTCGAGTGGAAGGATGAGGTGGGTGAGAATAGCAATAGAAATTTATTACCTGAGGCATGTGGACCATGGTTTTCCCAGCAGAGGGGCCACCATGAGAGAGGTGTGAAAAGAGGACATGGGATGGGAGTGACTGGTGAGTGGGAGCAGGGAGGAGAGCCTGCCCTGTAAGCCTTGCTAGGGAATTACCAGGAAGGCACTGAAGGATATTTTTCTTAAAAAAGAAAAAATACACACACACACACACACACACACACACATATACATACATACATACACACATATATATGCTCAGGTAGATATTTTGGAAAATGCAGAGAAACTTACATCACACACACCCTCACCCAGAGTAGGGGAGGCTTCCTTGGGAAGGTCTCAGGCACTGGCAGTGACTGGTCAGGTTCAGACGATAGAAAATCCCTGGGGTAGCAGGTGAGTAAGGGGGTCCCTGGCCTCTCATGAGTCTCTCCACGCAGGAAGACAAGCAGGTGTTCTAGTGCTCTCTTTCTCACAGCTTAGCAAATCTAGAGAAAAGTCCAGGTGTTTCAAGAAGACTGAAGACGGCTGGGCTCACTGGCTCACACCTGTAATGCCAGCACTTTGGGAAGCCAAGCTGGGCAGATCACCTGAGGTTAGGAGTTTGAGACCAGCCTGGTCAACATGGCGAAACCCCCATCTCTACTAAAAATACAATAATTACCCGGGCATGGTGGCGCACACCTGTAATGCCAGCTACTCGGGAGGCAGAGGTTGCAGTGAGTGAGATTGTGCCACTGCACTCCAGCCTAGGTGACACTGTGAGACTCCATCACACACAAAAAGACTGAAGAGAGAGTTCCCCGTTAGTTCTGCCTGTGGGAGGGGAGCGGGGCTTCAAAGAGCATGACGTTGGATATCTCCACGTGGTGGAGGGGAGGGCGCCCCATGCAGGGGCTACCGTGGGAGCACAAATGGGGCAGAGTGGACTAAAGTCTGGCATATGCCGGGGTGGAGAGAAGGCCCTTGAATGGCTGTGGAGTTTGGATGTTCTCTGTGGCAAGGGAATAAAACCATTGCCTGTTCCATGGAGGGAGCTGGATGCTGAAGCTTCTGCCTTTAACAGGGGCATGGGTGCAGTTCCAGCCCCTGCCAGCAGGCTGGGCCCTGGGCCCACTTTTGAAAGACCTCCAGGGCATGGAGCAGGAGATGAGAGAGGGAAGGAAGAGAATCTGGCTCACTGCCGGGCACTTTATGAGAGTTACCTCCTTAATTCCCTTCACAGCCCTGAGAGGAGGTTGGCCGTGTCCACATTTTACAAATGGGGAGCTTGAGGCTCAGGGTGCACAGTCCCAGGTCACAGCCCTGGCAAGCCATGCAGTGGGCGTTCTAGCCCGGCCCTGAGGTTTTGGAGCAGGGACAGTGCAGGGGACCCACCAGCCCAGGCTGCCTCCCCTGCCCTTTCCACATCTGTGACAGGCTCTGGATTTTGTTCTCTTTGAGTTTTTTCCTTCTCAATTTCCTGTCCCCTCTGTCTCTATCTCTGTCCCCTTTGTGGTATGTGGGGCTTCTTCAAGTACTACTGAGTCTCCACAACTGTGCCGGGTTGGGCCTGGGCAGCTCCCCATAGAGGCTGGCGCCCATAGCCTGGGGCAGGGTTACCAGCAGGAAGTGCACCCCTGAACCCCTCTCCCCAGCTCCCAACCTGCCTGCCTCAGCGGCCCCGCATCCCCACCTCCCCCATCAGGGTACCTGCTCCCGCTGTGCCCCATCCTGCTGGCGGCAGTCCTCTCTCTCCTTTGGGTCACTGGCAGCAGCATCCAGGCTCACCATTACTGTCCTCTCCTTCATGGAAAATTAAGCAAATCCTCTTGATTCCACTCGCCGCCAGCTGCCCCAGACGCCCTCCCATTTCTCTGCTCCACTTGCTGTCCGCAGTTGCTCTCCTTCATTTGCTGTTGAACTCACTCCAGGCAGGCTCTTCCCCCAACACTCATTCCCCTCTGCAGTCGGTCATGTTTGCTTCTCTCCTCGCCCTGCCCTGCACACCCTCGCCCTCCCATCACCTCTCTGCTTCCCCTTGCTCGCGCCCCTATAGCCCAGAGGCTTCTGGCTGCTCCTTCCACCCTCAGGTCACATGCCCATCCTGCCCCTGTGACTGGACCTCTCTCCTAGGCATCAGCAGGGCTCCCTCGCTCCCTGTCCCTATGTTGAGAAAGAGAAAACCAGGCCCTGACCTCCTGGAGCCAGCCTGGAGCCCAGCGGGGCTTCAGTCTTCTCCAGCTGAACCTAAACGACTTCACAGGACATCAGCACCAGACAAACCACCCTGTGACCATGATGGATCACAACACAAACAGGGCCACTCCACCATCATGTCTGAGCACAAATAAAACATGAACATTGTCCAAGCCACAAAAAGGATCCATCACCCCTGCAGTGGGTGTTGACTTGTAGGCCCTAAAACATTCATCCAGGACCTCAGAATGTCACAGTTGAAGTAGGATCTTTGCAAATGTAATGAAGGTAAGGATCTTCAGATGAGATCGTCCTGCATTAGGATTTGTTCTAATCCAGGAATGATCTAATAGGAGACAGAAAAGGAGGCCAGGAGTGGTGGCTCACACCTGTAATCCCAACACTTTGGGAGGCCAAGGCAAGTGGATCACAAGGTCAGGAGTTTGAGACCAGCCTGGCCAACATGGGGAAACTCCATCTCTACTAAAGATACAAAACAATCAGCTGGGCGTGCTGGTGGGCGCCTGTAATCCCAGCTACTTGGGAGGCTGACGCAAGAGAATCGCTTGAACCGAGAGGCAGAGGTTGCAGTGAGCCAAGATCACACCATTGCACTCCAGCCTGGGCGAAAGGGCAAGACTCCATCTCAAAAAAGAAACGGAAAAGGAGAAGACAGGGACACCGAGGGGAAGGCCATGGGAAGATACGGAGGTTAGACTGATAGGTCTACAAGCCAAGAAGCACAGGGATTGCCTCAGAGCTTTCAGAAGGAATCAACGCTGCAACACCTTGATGTCTGGCCTCTAGAACTGTGAGAAGATACATTTATGTTGCTTTAAGCTGCCAAGTTTGTAGTCATTTGTTACAGCAGACTCAGAAACTAATACAATCCCCCTGTCCTGGCTCATAGGAGAAGCTGTTGCTTCTTACTGATCACAGCTCTAGCCTTGGTCTAGTCTTGCCTCCCTCTAGATACAATGTATTAATGTCCTCAGCCATAGAAATACCCTTGCTTCTGCACAGCATCCCATCCAGAGTGAAGCCCTGCTTTCTTTTTTCTTTTTCTTTTTTTCTTTGAGATGGAGTCTCACTCTGTCACCCAGGCTGAAGTGCAGTGACATGATCTCAGCTCACCACAACCTCCACCTCTCAGGTTCCAGTAGTTCTCCTGCCTCAGCCTCTAGAGTAGCTGGGATTACAGGCACGCACCCCCATGCCCAGCTACTTTTTGTATTTTTAGTAGAGACGGGGTTTTACCACGTTGGTCAGGCTGGTCTTGAACTTCTGACCTCAAGTGATCCATCCTCCTTAGTCTCCCAAAGTGCTGGGATTATAGGTGTGAGCCACCATGCCAGGCCTAAAGCCCTGCTTTCTTAAGCACTCCAAAGTCATCTAACCCAAATTCTGTAAGTCCTTTCTAACACAGCTTACTGAGTTTCCCATGGCGTGTGCTATCCCTATGAGTCACAAACCCAACTTATTCAGATGTCCCTGTGTTCCTAGGAGTCTGTGGCTGGAGGGCATTGACAACGTCTTGGCCCCAAGGCCACCATCTCAATGAGGCCAACCTTCTTCACTCCCAGCTCCTTATCCCTAACCTCCCCACTCGCTCCACTGTTCCCACAGCACCATCCCCTCTACCACATACCACCCCATGGTGGAATCCTTTACTTATTGACTGCATATTGTTTACAGTCTGCCTTCCCCTCCCCTCATTTGAGTGTAAGCTCCACTGAGGGGCAGGGGCTGTTGTCTGTTTTGATTCCCAGTGTTTTCAAAATGGCTGGAACAGCCTAGCACATCGCTGGCATGCCATAAAAATTTGTTGAATGAACGAATCAATGTTGGGACAGGAGCAAACCAAGGAAGTGCCTAACCAGCCTGGCCACCAGGAAGGCTTCGCTGGAAGAGGGCTGTCAGGGCTGGGATCTGAGGGATAAATAAAGGTTATCCAGGCACAAGAGTGGGGAGGAGAGGCCGGGCGCGGTGGCTCACACCTGTATCCCAGCACTTTGGAAGGCTGAGGTGGGTGGATCACTTGAGGTCAGAAGTTCAAGGCCAGACTGGCCAACATGGTGAAACCCCCCCTGCTACTAAAAATACAAAAAATAAATAAGAAAGAGTGGGAGAAGTATTCCAGCCATCTGCAAAAGGCTGGGGAAGCGAGGAGGTGTTTCAGGATTGAGGAAATGCAAGTGATTTGATGTGGCCGGAGAGAATGTTCTGGAAGGGGAAGGCAATAGATGAGAATGGTATGTTGTCAGGGGCCAGGACACAAAGGACCACATCATCAGGAGCTCAGACTTCACCTGAAGGTCATGGGGAGTCCTGGAAGTGTTGAAGCAGGAGGTGACATGTCAGAACTGCATTTAGGAAGAGCAGAGGGGCCAGGTATGTTGGCTTGCACCTGTATCCCAGCACTTTGGGAGGTCGAGGCGGGAGGATTGCTTGAATCCAGGAGTTCGAGACCAGCCTGGGCAACATGGCAAAACCCATCTCTACCAAAAATACAAAAATTAGCCAGTCTAATAACCCAGTCTCTAAATAAATAAAAATATGCAAATAAATAAATATGTATGTATTTTTTGTTTTAATAATAATTGTAATTTCCAATATGTTGTGCAAGGAGATTAGAGAGGAAAATCATATTAATTTGATATTTGTGGAAGAATTGTGCAAATCACATTTAATGTCACCACAATGTGAGGATGAATTTTTTTTTTTTTTTTTAAGGAAGAGCAGACGGGAGGGAGGGGACAGTCCTGGGGAGGCGAGGCTGGAGGTGGGAAGACTAGCAGTGAGATGGTCTCAGGGCAAGATGATGCGGCCTGGACCACGCTGGAGAGTCTAGGGAGAAGGAAGAAGACCTAGGGTGCTTCTGAGGACTCTGGCTGGGCATCCAGGGTTTACAGGTGTCATCCACTGTGGAGGGGAACACAGGAGAGGGGCAGGTTATGGGGAAGGTGCTGAGATTGAGGCCCTTTATGCCATAGAAATCAGGGCAGATGTGTGCACACCTGGAGCTCAAGGCTAGCCTGGACACAGTCTTGGAAGCGGGACAGAGTGAGGCCACATCCCCCACATCCGGGAGGATGATTCTGAGGACTTCTACTTACAAAACTGTACGAAGAGGGGGCTCGCCCGGGCGCAGGGGCTCACACCTGTAATCCCAGCACTTTGGGAGGCCAAGGCAGGTGGATCACAAGGTCAAGAGATCAAGACCATCCTGGCCAACATAGTGAAACCCTGTCTCTACTAAAAATACTAAAATTAGCCAGGCCTGGCAGCACATGCCTGTAATCTCAGCTACTCAGGAGGCTGAGGCAGGAGAATTGCCTGAACCCGGGGAGGCGGAGGTTGCAGTGAGCCACTGAGCTCTAGCCTGGCAACAGAGTGAGACTCCGTCTCATAAAAAAAAAAAAAAAATGAAGAAGAAGAAGAGGGGGCTCAGGTTGCAGGGTTTCAGGGAAGGGCAGAGGATGACCGGCTCCCCACCTCTCCTCCTCTCTCTGTCCTCTGGGTGGTCTCTAGGTCTCCACTGGCCCCTGCAGCCCCCAGTGGCTGGAATCACTCCCTTGGACAGAGACCTCTTGTCTCTCCTAATAGCTCACTGCTCCAGGCTTCTTTAGAAAGCAGGGAGGAGGGCCCCCGCACAGATGGCTGCAGCAGTAGCCCCTCTGGAACCCAGCACCCACCTGGAGGGGATGACAGCCTGGACCTGGGACTCAGGCCCTAGTTATTCTGGGAAGGCTCAGGACTGGGCTCCAGGTATGTTGTGGTGCACATGGTCCCAGCAGGGCTGCAAACAAGCCCAGCACAGCCTGGTGGGCTCCTTTCCCAGCACATGGCCCCTCAATGATCCCTACCTTGGACTCGGAGCAGAACGAGAAGCACCTTGCCCAGACAGGAGAGATGAGCCCCTTCACCCACGGGCTTCGCCCCTCACTCCATTCTGCCTCCTACCTGCCTCTCCCCTCGGCCTTCCAGGCTAGGTTTCCATCCTCTCCTCTGAGCAACCTCACCAGCCTCCTAACTGCCCCTCCCTGCCCTGCCAAGCCACCTTCACACCTCAGTAGAGTCTTGCTAAAATGCAATTCACACCACATCCCTCATTTGAATCAATCAACAACTCATTCCTAAAGACCAGACTCCTTACTGAGGCCTCTGGGGTCCTGCATGCCTGGCTGCTCTCTGCCTCCTACTCTAAATCTCTTTCAGTTTCCCAGTATGCTCTCCTCTGTTCTTAGCTCCCCCTCTGTCTCCCACTCACCCTTGCCTCACCCATGACTTCCTCTGGGCACGCTTCCCTGGTCCTCCAGCTGTGGAAGGAAGATCTGCTTGAGCAGTCCTCACACACTGGATCCTCCCTGTGTGAGTGCTGGGAGGACACTCACCACTGTTGCCTGGCAACCCCACAATGTGCCCTAAACAGGCAGGCCAGGAATATGGACAGAGTTTAATTGAAATGCATTAAGATTAAGAAGCTCCAGGCCGGGCGCGGTGGCTCAAGCCTGTAATCCCAGCACTTTGGGAGGCCGAGACGGGCGGATCACGAGGTCAGGAGATCGAGACCATCCTGGCGAACACAGTGAAACCCCGTCTCTACTAAAAATACAAAAAACTAGCCGGGCGACGTGGCGGGCGCCTGTAGTCCCAGCTACTTGGGAGGCTGAGGCAGGAGAATGGCGTGAACCCGGGAGGCGGAGCTTGCAGTGAGCTGAGATCCGGCCACTGCACTCCAGCCTGGGCGGCAGAGCGAGACTCCGTCTCAAAAAAAAAAAAAAAAGAAGCTCCTTCTTCCTTTCCTCTCCAGGTCCTTGGATCCTGCCCCATTAGGTGGGCAGGTATTATTACCCTCTGCTGAGGTTTGAATGTGTCCTGAAAATTTCAGGTGTTGGAAACTTAATCCCCATATTCTTATGTTAATGGCACTTGGAAGTGGAGCCTTTGGGAGGTATTTAGGATTAGATCAGGTCATCCGGGTGGGGCCCTCATGGTGGTTCTGGTGGCTTTACAAGAAGAGGAACAGATGCCTGAGTTGACATGCTCTTCCCTCTCACCCTGTGATGCCCTCTGCCATGTCACGACACAGCAAGAAGGTCCTCACAAGATGCAGCCCCTCAGCCTTGGACTTCCCAGCCTCCAAAACTGTAAGAAATTTAAAAAAAAAATTTTTTTTTTTTTTTTTTTTTTTGAGACAGAGTTTCACTCTTGTTGCCCAGGCTGGAGTGCAATGGCACAATCTTGGCTCACTGCAACCTCTGCCTCCTGGGTTCAAGCAGTTCTCCTGCCTCAGCCTTCCGAGTAGCTGGGATTACAGGCACCCGCCACCACACCCAGCTAATTTTTGTATTTTTGGTAGAGACAGGGTTTCACCATGTTGACCAGGCTGGTCTCAAACTCCTGATCTCAGATGATCCACCCACCTCGGCCTCTTAAAGTGCTGGGATTATAGGCATGAGCCACCATGTCTGGCCACAAATAAATTTATTTTCTTTATAAATTATCCAGTCAGCAGCATTCTATTATAGCAACAGGAAACAGACTAAGACACCCTCCACTTCCTCCCAGCTAGAAGGAGCAACCTAAGTCCAGAGGCTGTCCCTTCATCTGTGCTACCCACAAGGTCTCAGCCTTGAACCCAGTGACTCAGTGGTACCACCAAACTGAAGTCATGTTTCAACAAAATTATCAAACCCTTAGGGGAAGTAACAGCAGTAAGGAAATACAAGCAGGGAGTTCATATGGGGAGGGCTCCAGAGGCCCCATTAGAAAGGGAACTTCCCCAGGCCTTCTTGTTCTGAGGAGCACTGTGGGTGTTGGGTTCTACCTTAACTAAACCCGGGTTCAGACTTTTCCTGGCTGGAGGACTTTGGGCACACAGTTTAACCTCTCTAGGTGGCAGTTTTCCTATACATAAAATGGAAAGAACCAGATAAACGTGCATTTCAGGGTTGCTATGAACTTAATGAGCCAGCCAGTTATAGCTCCCCTTCCCAGAGTCACAGGCCTTCCCACTGCCTCTGCATGTGTGGAGATTCAACTCTGGGCCGGGCGTAGTGGCTCATACCTGTAATCTCAGCATTTTCAGAGGCTGAGGCAGGCGGATCACCTGAGGTCAGGAGTTCGAGACCAGCCTGGCCAACATGGTGAAACCCTTTCTCTACTAAAATACAAAAATTAGCTGGGCATGGTGGTGTACACCTGTAATCCCAGCTACTTGGGAGGCTGAGACAGGAGAATTGCTTGAACCTGGGAGGCAGAGGTTGCAGTGAGCCGAGATTGTGCCATTGCATTCTAGCCTGGGTAACAGAGCAAGACTCCATCTCAAAAAAAAAAAAAAAAAAAAAAAAAACTAAAGATGAAAAAGTTAGCCAGGCAAGTGGGAGTGTGCATTCTATCCAGAGGCACTGGCATATGCAGAAGTTCTGTGGTAGAAGACACCCCAAATGTGTCTTTTCAGGAAGGTGGAGTACAGGCAGCTTTTTCCCATTTTCTTATCCTAAATTACCCCCTCACAAGGAATAAGAAACAGAAACTCCATCTTCTAAGAAAATATTTCTGACGTTGAACTACAATATTGTAGAAAATTTCCAATGCTCCTGATTCCAATATGGTTAAGTCACAGAATTATCAAATAATTTTGTCTTTTCTCTACTTTTAGAACTTGGCCTCCTCTGGGTGCAGTGGCTCATGCCTGTAATCCCAACACTTTGGGAGGCTGAGGCAGGTGGATCACCTGAGGTCAGGAGTTCAAGACCAGCCTGACCACCATGGAGAAACCCCGTCTCTACTAAAAATACAAAGTTAGCCAGGTGTGGTGGCGCATGCCTGTAATCCCAGCTACTCAGGAGGCTGAGGCGGTGGAATTGCTTGAATCCCGGAGGTGGAGGTGGTGGTGAGCCAAGATTTCACCACTGCACTGCAGCCTGGGCAATGAGAGCAAAACTCTGTCAAAAAAAAAAAAAAAAAAAGAAAGAAAAAGAAAAAAACATTTGGCCTCCTCGTGCCAACTCTTTTTTATTTTTTAATTTTTTGAGACAGAGTCTCACTCTGTCACCCAGACTGGAGTACAATGATGTGTCCTGGCCCACAGCAACCTCTGCCTCCTGGGTTCAAGCAATTTTCCTGCCTCAGCTTCCCGAATAGCTGATTACAGACGCATATCACCATGCCCGGCTAATTTTTTTTTTTTTTTTTTGAGATGTAGTTTTGCTCTTGTTGCACAGGCCGAAGTGCAATGGCGCGATCTCAGCTCACTACAACTTCTGCCTCCCGGGTTTAAGTGATTTTCCTGCCACAGCCTCCCAAGTAGCTGGGATTACAGGTGTGTGCCACCATGCCCAGCTACTTTTGTATTTTTAATGGAGGCAGGGTTTCACCATGTTGGTCAGGCTGGTCTGGAACTCCTAACCTCAGGTGATCTACCCTCCTCGGCTTCCCAAAGTGCCGAGATTACAGGTGTGAGCCACAGCGCCCGGCCTTAATTTTTTAATTTTTAATGGAGATGGGGTTTCACTGTGTTGGCCAGGCTGGTCTTGAATTCCTGACCTCAAGGGATCTGCCTGCCTCGGTCTCCCACAGTGCTGGGATTACAGGCATGAACCACTGCGCCCAGCCAGGCCAGTTCTTTCTTTGAGTGCTAACTGATGAAATTCTAATGCCTGGACCTTAGAATTAAACTCTTCCTAATAAACAACCTCTATGAAACAAGCCTCAGAAAGATGAAGAGGTATCCTTTCTCCCTTGAAGCTAAAAAAATCAGAAATACTTGCTATTCTCCATCATAAAAATGAGTTTAAGAATCAGACATAATAGGGGTCAAAACAAAAACTTTTTTCCTTTTTGAGACACTGTCTCGATCTGTCACTCAGGCTGGAGTACAGTGGCACAATCTCAGCTCACTACAACATCCGCCTCCCAGGTTCAAGCAATTCCCCTGCCTCAGTCTCTGGAGTAGGTAGGGTTACAGGCGTGCACCACCACACCCGACTAATTTTTGTATTTTTAGTAGAGACGGGGTTTCACCATGTTGGCCAGGCTGGTCCCAAACTCCTGACCTCATTTGATCTGTCCGCCTCCTCCCAAACTGCTGGGATTACAGGTGTGAGCCACCGTGCTCAGCCAAGAACTTTCTTTTTTTTTTTTTTTTTGAGATGGAGTCTTTCTCTATCGCCTGGGCTGGAGTGCAGTGGCCAGATCTCAGCTCACTGCAAGCTCCGCCTCCCGGGTTTACGCCATTCTCCTGCCTCAGCCTCCCGTGTAGCTGGGACTACAGGCGCCCGCCACCTCGCCCAGCTAGTTTTTTGTATTTTTTAGTAGAGACGAGGTTTCACTGTGTTAGCCAGGATGGTCTCGATCTCCTGACCTCGTGATCCACCCGTCTGGGCCTCCCAAAGTGCTGGGATTACAGACTTGAGCCACCGCGCCCGGCCTCAGCCAAGAACTTTCATAAGAGCATCAGTCTTGCCTTCCTGGCCAATGTGGGAATTTGTGGAACTATTCATAAAACAAGTTAGCTCTGTTAATATAAATCTGTCCTGGAAAGAGTTGTTTGCACAAGAGTCTTGAAAGACAGCCAGACTTCGGATGGTATGACCTCCTACGGAAGTAACTTTGAAATTCCAGAAATAAGTTTGGGAGGGCAATTGTTTATTTTGATCAACAATTTGAGTCATGATAATATGTTAAATTGACATTTCTTAAGTACTTCTAGGCTTTTTGTTTTTAGAGGGGTGGGTCAAAGCAGAAGATGCTCTTGTGGTAGGCTAGTTAAAAGAAATCTATGAAATCTCAACCAGGTGCTGTGGCTCACGCCTGTAATCCCAGCTCTTTGGGAGGACAAGGCAGGTGGATCACTCGAGGCCGGGAGTTCGAGACTAGCCTGGCCAACATGGCGAAACTCTGTCTCTACTAAAACTACAAAAATTAGCTGGGCGTGGTGGTACATGCCTGTAATCCCAGCTACTCGGGAGGCTGAGGTAGGAGAATCACTTAAATCCGGAAGGCAGAGGTTGCAGTGAGCCGAGATGGTGCCACTGCACTCCAGCCTGGGTGACAGACTGAGACTCCATCTCAAAAAAAAAAAAAAAAAGAAATCTCGAAAGTGGAACAAGAGGAAAGGAAATAAATGAAGAATTGGTCTAGAAGATCCAATATCTGACTGAAAGCTGTTCCCCAAAGACAAAACCAACCAGACAGCCAAAAAACAACCAAGGAAGTTTCCAGAACTTACTCGGAATAGTTTTTAAATTTAAACGATCCGTAAAAGCCCAGAAGCAAGAATGTAAGACCCACATCTGGTTAAGCGTGTGGAATACTAGAGTACCAGGTCCAAGGGAGAAGGCTCCCAGCCCTCACATGCGAGGGGTCTGCAATAAGAATGGCATCGGACTTCCCAACTTTAAAAATAGGACTGCAGCCTCTTAAGTAGCTGGGATTACAGGTGTGCACTACAGCTACTTGCGAGGCTGAGGCAGGAGAATCCCTTGAATCCGGGAGGTGGAGGTTGTGGTGAGCCGAGATTGCACCACTGCACTCCAGCCTGGGGCAACAAGAGTGAAACTCCATCTCAAAAAAAAAAAAAAAAAAAAAAGGAAAAAGGACTGCAAGACCATGGAACCAATGCTTCCAAATTTGCGGGGAACATTGTTTCAACCGGGAACTCAATACCAGCCAGACCACAGACCACTGCTGAAGAATAAACAATGCCGCGCTTTGGGTTTAGGGTTAGAAGCCGTCTTAAAAAAAATGTGGTAAAATACACATAACATAAAATTTACCATCTTGACTGGGTGCAGTCGTTCACACCTGTAATCTCGGCACTTTGGGAAGCCGAGGCAGGCAGATCACCTGAGGTCAGTAGTTCAAGACCAGCCTGGCCAACACGGCAAGACCCCATCTCTACTAAAAATACAAAAAGTAGCTGGGTGTGGTGGCGTGCACCTGTAATCCCAGCTACTTTGGAGGCTGAGTGGGGAGGATCACTTGAACCTGGGAGGCAGAGGTTGCAGTGAGCCGAGATCCCATCACTGCACTCCAGCCTTGGTGACAGAGCGAGACTGTCTCAAAAAAAAAAAAAAAAAAAAAATGCCATCTTAACCATTTAAAAAAAAATCATGACACAGTCCTCAGGAGACCTTGAGAAATGTGCCTTTAATCATTTTTAAGTATATGGTTCAGTTGTGTTAAGTATGTTCACATTGGCCGGGCACGGTGGCTCAAGCCTGTTATCCCAGCACTTTGGGAGGCCGAGACGGGCGGATCACGAGGTCAGGAGATCAAGACCATCCTGGCTAACACGGTGAAACCCCGTCTCTACTAAAAAATACAAAAAACTAGCCGGGCGAGGTGGCGGGCACCTGTAGTCCCAGCTACTCAGGAGGCTGAGGCAGGAGAATGGCATAAACCCAGGAGGCGGAGCTTGCAGTGAGCTGAGATCCGGCCACTGCACTCCAGCCTGGGGGACAGAGCGAGACTCCATCTCAAAAAAAAAAAAAAAAAAAGTATGTTCACATTGTGCAGCCAACCGATCTCTAGGACATTTGCATCTTGCAAAACTGAAACTCTTCACCCATTAAACAACAACTCCCAATTTCCCCCTTCCCCCAGTGACTGGGGAAAAACCACCCTTTGACTTTCTTCTTCTTCTTCTTCTTTTTTTTTTTTTTTGAGACGGAGTTTTTGCTCTGTTGCCCAGGTTGGAGTGAAGTGGCTTGATCTCAGCACATTGCAACCTCCACCTCCCAGGTTCAAGCGATTCTCCTGCCTCGGCCTCCCAAGTAGCTGAGATTACAGGCACCTGCTACCATGCCCAGCTAATTTTTGTATTTTTAATAGAGACAAGGTTTCACCATGTTGACCAGGCTAGTCTCGAACTCCTGACCGCAGGTGATCCACCCACCTTGGCCTCCCAAAGTGTTGAGATTACAGGCGTGAGCCACTGCACCAGGCCTCCCTTTGACTTTCTATGAATTTCACAACTCTAGGTTCCTCATCTGAGTGGAATCATACAATATTTGTCATTTTGTGATAGGCTTATTTCACTGAGCATAATGTCCAGAAGTTTCCTCCATATTGTGGCATGTGTCATAATTTTATTCCTTTTGAAGGCTGAATAATATTTCATTGTATGGACCAGGCATCGTGGTTCATGCCTGTAATCCCAGCACTTTGGGAAGTTGAGGCTGGAGGATCGTTTAAGCCCAGGAGTTCAAGACCAGTCTGGGCAACATAGCAAGAGTCTTTCTCTATTAAAAAAAAAAAAGGTTTAAAAATTAGCTGGGCATGGGCCAGGTGCGGTGGCTCACGCCTCTAATCCTAGCACTTTAGGAGGCCAAGGTGGGCAGATCACGAGGTCAGGAGATCAAGACCATCCTGGCTAACATGGTGAAACCCTGTCTCCACTAAAAATACAAAAAAAAAAAAAAATCAGCCAGGCATGGTGGTGGGCGCCTGTAGTCCCAGCTACTCGGGAGGCTGAGGCAGGAGAATGATGTGAACCCAGGAGGCAGAGCTTGCACTGATCTGAGATCTTGACACTGCACTCCAGCCTGGGTGACAAAGCGAAACTCTGTCTCAAAAAAAAAAAAAAAAAAAATTAGCTGGGCATGGTGGCACACACCAGGCTTAGGTGGGAGGATCGCTTAAGCCTGGGAGGTTGAGGCTGCAGTGAGCTGTGATTGCACTACTGCACTCCAGTCTGGGTGACAGTGTTGCTGGATTTTTTTTTTTTTTTTTTTTTTTGAGGCAGAGTCTCACTCTGTCGCCGGGGCTGGAGTGCAGTGGCCGGATCTCAGCTCACTGCAAGCTCCGCCTCCCGGGTTTACGCCATTCTCCTGCCTCAGCCTCCCAAGTAGCTGGGACTACAGGCGCCCGCCACTTCGCCCGGCTAGTTTTTTTGTATTTTTAGTAGAGACGGGGTTTCACCGTGTTAGCCAGGATGGTCTCGATCTCCTGACCTCGTGATCCGCCCGTCTCGGCCTCCCAAAGTGCTGGGATTACAGGCTTGAGCCACCGCGCCCGGCCAGTTGCTGGATTTTTAAGGAATCAGAGAGACCAGTGGGGTTCAGGAGGATATTTATTAATTATTTGTGTGCACTGGCCCAGTCAGATTAACATCCAAAGGACTGAACCCTGAACAAAGAGTTAAGTTACCTGTTAAGCATTTCATGGGGGCAGGGGGAGATCTGTACAGGAGGAAGCATACTACAGAAGCGAGAAACAAAGGCAGTTATTTAATCAATTGAGACATGTATTACATCATTTCTTACTTTTAAAGGAAAAACATGTTTTGCAACTTGAGTTTATCTGTCTAGTGACCTTGCAGCTGCACAGCTAGAGAAATAGTCTTCCCAATGCCTGGGAAAGGGAGAGAGAACACTCACTAGCCACAGAAGAATAGGCAGTTAATTTTTTTTTTTTTTTTTTGAGATGGAGTTTCACTGTCGCCCAGGATGGAGTACAGTGGCGCAATCTTGGCTCACTGCAAGCTCTGCCTCCCAGGTTCACGTCATTCTCCTGCCTCAGCCTCCTGAGTAGCTGGGACTACAGGCGCCCGCCACCATGCCTGGCTGATTTTTCTTTTTTTTTTTTAGTAAAGACGGGGTTTCACTGTGTTAGCCAGGATGGTCTTGATCTCCTGACCTTGTGATCCACCTGCCTCGGCCTCCCAAAGAACAGGCAGTTAAAGGACTCCAGCTCTTTCTTTTCCTCAGGGGAACTGGGTTTTCTTACATACAACTGAATTTCTGCTTGCACACTCTTTTAAGTTTTTTAAATTTCTGTTGCAACAGAGCAAAACCCTCTCTAAAAAAAAAAATTTTTTTTTTTTTTGAGACGTAGTCTCGCCTGTCGCCCAGGCTGGAGTACAATGGCATGATCTTGGCTCACTGCAACCTCCACCTCTTGGGTTCAAGCAATTCTCTGCCTCAGCCTCCCAAGTAGCTGGGATTACAGGCGCCTACCACCACGTTTGGCTAATTTTTGTATTTTTAGTAGAGATGGGATTTCACCATCTTGGCCAGGCTGGTCTTGAATTCCTGACCTTGTGATCCACCTGCCTTGTCCTCCTAAAGTGCTGGGAATACAGGCATGAGCCACTGCACCAGGCAAAAAAAAAATAAAAATAAATAAATAAATAAACCAGGCTGGGCACGGTGGCTCATGCCTGTAGTCCCAGCACTTTGGGAGGCTGAGGTGGGTGGATCACCTGAGGTCCGAAGTTCAAGACCAGCCTGACCAACATGGAGAAACCCTGTCTCTACTAAAAATACAAAATTAGCCAGGCATGGTGGCTCATGCCTGTGATCCCAATTACTCGGGAGGCTGAGGCAGGAAAATTGCTTGAACATGGGAAGTGGAGGTTGCAGTGAGCCGAGATCACGCCATTGCACTCCAGCCTGGGCAACAAGAGTGAAACTCCATCTCAAAAAAAGAAAAAAGAAAAGAAAAGAAAAGAAATAAAAGAAAAAGGCCGGGTGCGGTGGATCAAGCCTGTAATCCCAGCACTTTGGGAGGCCGAGACGGGCGGATCACGAGGTCAGGAGATCAAGACCATCCTGGCTAACACGGTGAAACCCCGTCTCTACAAAAAGCTAGCTGGGCGAGGTGGTGGGCGCCTGTAGTCCCAGCTACTTGGGAGGCTGAGGCAGGAGAATGGCGTAAACCCGGGAGGCGGAGCTTGTAGTGAGCTGAGATCCGGCCACTGCACTCCAGCCTGGGCGACAGAGCGAGACTCCGTCTCAAAAAAATAAATAAATAAAAGACAAGACCAAGAGGGGAGTTGAACTAATTTTCCACCACACAGGAGCATGAACAAGCCCTCTGAGGCTTTACAAGCAGACACACCTGCCTCCTTAAAGATATGCTGAGCATTGGCCGGGTGCAGTGGCTCACACCTGTAATCCCACCGTTTTGGGAGGCCAAGGCAGGTGGATCACCTGAGGTCAGGAGTTCGATACCAGCCTCCCCAACATGGTGAAATCGTCTCTACTAAAAATACAAAAAATTAGCTGGGCATGGTGGTGGGCGACTGTAATTCCAGCTACTCTGGAGGCTGAGGCAGGAGAATCAGTTGAACCTGGGAGGCGGAGGTTACAGTGAGCCGAGAGAGTGCCAGTGCACTCCAGCCTGGGTGACAAAAGCGAGACTCAGTCTCAAAAAAAAAAAAAAAGAAAGATATGCTGAGCAGCTTTTCCCAAAAGTGACCTATTTTACTCCCTGTGAAACCCTGCAGTGGGGGAGAACCCCTCCCCCGTGATCTCCACAGTTGTCTCAGAGGGGCCATGCAGGGGGCTGCTCGTGTTGTTTTTGTTAATATAAAAGTAATTCAAGGGTGGAGTGGGCAAAATAGCCAAAATAGCCAGACCTTGTTTCTTTTTTTTTTTTTTTTTTGAGACGGAGTCTCGCTCTGTCGCCTGGCCTGGAGTGCAGTGGCCGGATCTCAGCTCACTGCAAGCTCTGCCTCCCAGGTTTACTCCATTCTCCTGCCTCAGCCTCCTGAGTAGCTGGGACTACAGGCACCAGCCACCTCGCCCGGCTAGCTTTTTGTATTTTTTAGTAGAGACGGGGTTTCACCGTGTTAGCCAGGATGGTCTCGAACTCCTGACCTCGTGATTCGCCCGTCTCGGCCTCCCAAAGTGCTGGGATTACAGGCTTGAGCCACCGCGCTCGGCCAGACCTTGTTTCTAAAAAACATTCTAAAATTAAAAATAAGACAAGGCTCCAGACTGGAAGAAAAAAATTTCTTGTAAGTACTCAAACTGTGTTCTGGAAAATCCAGAAAACAGTTAAAAGACAAGACATGCCCTTTTGCCACCGTCACGCCTGGGACCTGTGAGCGCTTCTGCAGGAGACCTGTGGGCTGCTGTGGTGCTGTCTTTGCACTGTGGTCATTGCGGAAGGGCGCCATGAAGCCTCTAAGGCAAGGGGGTGGATCTCGCCCTCCCAGGGAGGGAGCAACTCGAGGACAACTTCGGGACCTACAGGCCAGGCGTGTATCTGCTCTGGTGGGCAGCCTAGGTGCCTGGAGTATCATCGAGTGGCAAACTGCTTGGCAGCATCACACGGTGGGGACACTGGTGACTTCCCGCCAGCATGCGGAGGGCTTCGAGTCCTTCTGCAGGCTCAGGGATGTGCTGGGCCTCCATCCCTCACCCTTAGAGCACAGGCATTCTCCCTATCCCTGCCACACTTGACCCTGCTGGCTGCTGGGATGTTTCCCCCTGCTTTGGGCGAGTGGGCCACGCCAGTGGGAGTTGAAGTGGATGGCAGGACACTGTAACAACCACCGACCGGTGCTGTGTCAGTGTTAGGCCCTTACCTTCCTCTACAGGGGGAGGAAACACGGGAGGAGAGGGAGGACCCCAGCTCCTGCCTTGTAAGTTGCTGAAAAACACCAAGTCACGTGACACGCCAGGTACCAGAGTGTGTGGTGCCACGCAGCAGGCACGGGTCTGACCCCATCCTGTCACCCTGCTGCTGTGGCCAGCTGCCTTCTGCACTATCCATAGGAGGTCCTGAGCCATCCACCTTCAGACTCCAAAAGCTGACAGAGATGGGTTGCTGAAACGAGGAACTTCTCTTCCCAGTGGCTGGAGGCATCCTCCTCACAGCTGGTGGGTGGATGGGGGGACTTCCTTTCTGCCCCTGCCCTGCTGTGGGAACCTGAGCTTCTTTCTCCGCACCATTCAGCTCTTGAGGAGCCAAGGAGAGATCCCCAGGCTGGTGCTCCCAACCTGGGGAAGTGAAAAGGGCTTGGGCCGTGACCACCTGCAGGCTCGGTTCAGATTTTAGTTCCTCCATTACATGGGCAGCCGCAAGGAAGTCAGGTTCCCATTGTCTTATTTCTTCAAATAGAAAGCAGAGTGTTTGCAGAAATAAAGAAGATGAGAGCTAGTGTCAGAGGCACAGGAGGTCTTGGGAAGGAACAATATCATGTAATGATCGTACATATGGGGCACTGGGCATGTTCCCATGTGTCTGGGTTACAGTAACATTTTTACCAACACCTGGTTCCTGCCAGCCTTCCTTGTACAGAGGGAGAGGAGACTGCGGCTCAGAGAGGGTATGGAACTTGCCCAAGGTCACACAGCTAAGAAGTAGTGGAGCCAGGGTTTGAGCCCAGCTCTGTCTATCTCCAAAACCCATCCACTACTGAAATTCTAGACATAACTGGGCTGAGCCAAAATCCATCAAACTGCCACAATTTGCTTAAACACCCAGGAAAGAAATGAAGAACTGACATTTTCTCTGGCCTACAGGAGGAGCCTAGCAGAGCCGGGTTAAAATCCCAGTGTCTCCACTTGGCATGATCTTAGGCAAGACCCTTCACTTTTGTGAAGCCTGAGCCAGGAGGTTGGGGGCTACCGTGAGCTGTGTGCACACCACTGCACACCAGCCTGGGTGACAGAATGAGACCGCCCACCCATCCTCCCCCCCAAAAAAAGAAAAAACTAGAAAGAAACACAACAAAATGTTAGTGATAGGTATTTTGGGTGGTGGGTAAAGACTGCCCGCTTTTTATTTATAAAATGTTCTTTAGATAGAATGTATTCATTTTATTTTAAACTTTTGTTATTATCTCTAATTAAAAGTCTTCTGTTACTTTTATAGTGACAAAAAAAACTAAATAAAGCATTTTGCACGATACCTATATCATCTTATTCAATCCTCACAATCTGCTGAGATATAATTCTTTCTCCTATTTTATTATTTTTAATTTTTTTAGAGACAGGGTCTCACTCTGTTGCCTAGGCTGGGGCTGGAGTGCAGTGGCATGATCATAGCTCACTGCAGCCCCTCCTGCCTCAGCCTCCTGAGTAGCTGAGATTGCAGATGCATGCCACTATGCCTAGATATTTTATTTATTTATTTATTTATTTATTCATTTATATACTTATTTATTTATTTATTTTGAGATGGAGTCTTGCTCTGTTGCCCAGGCTGGAGTAAAGTAGTGTAATCTCAGCTCACTGCAACCTCTGCCCCTTGGGTTCAAGCGAGTCTCCTGCCTCAGCCTCCCAAGTGGCTGGGATTACAGGCATGGACCACCATGCCTGGCTAGTTTTTTTTTTTTTTTTTTTTTTTCAGACGGAGTTTTGCTCTTGTTGCCCAGGCTGGAGTGCAATGGTGCGATCTCGGCTCACCACAAACTCCCCATCTCGGGTTCAAGTGATTCTCCTGCCTCAGCCTCCCGAGTAGATGGGATTACAGGCATGTGCCACCACCCCTGGCTACTTTTGTATTTTTAGTAGAGACAGGGTTTCTCCCTGTTGGTCAGGCTGGTCTAGAACTCCCGACCTCAGGTGATCTGCCTGCCTCGGCCTCCCAAAGTGCTGGGATTACAGGCATGAGCCATCGTGCCCAGTAACTCTTTGTATTTTTAGTAGAGACAGGGTTTTGCCATATTGGCCAGGCTGGTCTTGAACTCCTGACCTCAAGAGATCTGCCCACCTCACCCTCCCAAAGTGTTGGGATTATAGGCGTGAACCACCGTGACTGACCTTATTTTATTTTATTTTTTAAGAGACAGGCTCTTGCTAGGTTGCCCAGGGTGGTCTGGGACTCCTGGTCTCAAGTGATCCTCCTATCTCGGTCTCCCAAAGTGCTGGGATTACAGGCGTGAACCACCACACCCAGCCTTTTCTCCCTGTTTTTTTGTTTTTGTTTTTGTTTTTGTTTTTTTGAGACGGAGTTTAGCTCTTGTTGCCCGCTAGGGTGCAATGTTACAATCTTGGCTCACTGCAACGTCCGCCTCCCAGGTTCAAACGATTCTCCTGCCTCAGCCTCCCGAGTAGCTGGGATTAGAGGTGTGTGCCACCACGCCTGGCTAGTTTTTGGTATTTTTAGTAGAAAGGGGATTTCACCGTATTAGCCAGGCTGGTCTCAAACTTCTGACCTCAGGTGATCCACCCGCCTTGGTATCCCAAAGTGTTGGGATTATAGGTGTGAGCCACCACACCTGGCCCTCTTCTCTCTGTTTGAGAGAGTAGGAAACTGAGGTTCAGACAATCAAAGTGATTTGCCTAACGTCATATAACGAGCAAGAGGAGACCTGGGATTTGAACCTATGTTGGTCTGACTCCTGAGGGACAGGGAAATGGAAAAGGCTTATCCCGAGCCTGTGGGGTCAGGATAAGTGGTTGGTCCGGCTCCTAAGCAGATTTCTCTTTAGCCTTAGGAAGAATTTTTAACTACAATTGGCGAGGCCTGGCGCAGTGGCTCACACCTGTGATCCCAGCACTTTGGGAGGCCGAGGTGCGAGGATCACTTGAGTCCACGAATTCGTGGGCAATAATTATCGAAAGAGTTTGGGAGTTCTAGAGAGGTAATGAGTTCCGCTTCACCAGGAGGTTTCCGATAGAGGACCATGGAGTGTCCTGGAGGGACATTCGGGAGCTCTGACACTACATCTCCCTCCTCAAACCCAAAGGGCAGGGGCATGTCCCTCCTATGAGACGCAGAACAAGTCGGGCCGTGTCCCATTTTTCTAACTGGGAGCACTGCTGAGGGGGCGTCTGGGACTTCTTCATCTTCATCATCGCCCCTCCCCCATAGGGTACTGCAGGGGCAGGGGCGGGGCTTCGGCGGGGCCGAGCTGCAGGGCTCCCGCGGCAGGCGGGGCGGGGCGTCGGCAGGCGGGGCGTCGGTGGGGCGGGGCTGCGGGGCTCCCGGGGATCGCTTGCCAGCCCCTCAGTCTGCGCCCAGAGAGTCGTGGTGACCATGGAGCCGGTGCCGCTGCAGGACTTCGTGCGCGCCCTGGACCCCGAGACTCTCCCGCGCGTGCTGCGGGTCTGCTCGGGGGTCTACTTCGAGGGTGAGCGGGGGCTGGAACCCCTCCGAACACTCCCTCGGTGTGGGGCGGGGGCAGAGACCTCGAGAAGGCGTTAGCAATCCGGGAAAACTGCCCCCGGGTTCAAATCCCGACGCTGCCACTGGCCAAGCTGTGTGATTTGGGGCCGCCCTCAACCTCTCTGGACCTCGGCTTTTGCTTTCGTGGAATAGGGACCGCTGACCTGCCCCGCAGGGTGGTGAAAAGTTAGTGGGTTCAGGCGCGGGAGGTGGATGCAGCCGGGCCACTCCGAGGTGGCCCCGCGGTGCGCATGGGACGGAGCTCCGACCGCCGAGACGCAACATTAGGGCGCTGGTGGTCGTGGCTGCGTCTTGATTCTGAAGTGCAGGGTCAGTCTTCCCGTCTGTGGCCTCCCACTCCTCCCCCTGGCCCTCCTTTACACTGCCTTCCTTCAGTCCCTGCGTCCACCTTGGCCCTCTGTTTGACCATGGGCAGTACTTGGTTTGATCAACTCTTCAGTTCTCAGCTTAAATGGCCCTTCCTGCCGGAAGCCTTCCCGGCTCTATGCTCCTTGCACGCCCCCGTACATCTGCTGCCTGCCCGCAGAGCCCTGGTTCACAGGGATGGGCACGCAGGAGGCGCACAGTCACTACTTACTGCCTGAAGGAGCAAGAGGTGAGGCACTAACAGACAGTGGAAGTCAGGGGAGGACAGCACAGTGGATGGGTGGCCAGGGCTGTTCTGTGGGGAGGGAGGACCCGTGGGCCACCGAGTAGGGGAGATGGAGGTGGAGGTGAGAGATGCTGTGTGGGGGTGCGGGTTCCTTCCTTAGAGAGCAAACTGAGGCTTGAGGCCTCATCCTGTTCCCTGGCTGCAGGAAAACGCTCTGTCTCAGCAGCTTCCAGCAGAGTGTTTGCAGTCCCAAGTGGGGTCCTAGACCAAGGAAGTCCCACATGGAGGGTCCCGCAGGGGGCCACCACCTCGCAGTGGGTCTCTCCAGGTCCTCTTGGGAATCTGGCAGATCTGGGTTCAAATTCTGACTCTACCTCCAGGGGCTTTTTGCAGGCAGGCACCTGAGATCTGTTTGCTCTTCCCCCAGCCCAGGACCAAGTGTCTCCATCCTCCCAGCACCCCTTGCCTGCTGGTGTTACAACACCTGTTTCCTCATCCTGCCTGATGCGGGGTGGTGGAAGTGGTGGAAGTCAGAGTGATAATGACTAGAGAAGGCCATGGTAGGGTGTGGGTGTGTGGGTGGGGTGAGTGCAAAGGACAGATGGCTTTGCCGACTGGGGCAGGTGTCTGGCAGGGCACTCGGATGTGGTTGGCTGCGTGGTTAGGAGCACTGGCTCTGGAGGCAAACACCCTGGGTTCAACCTAGGTTTTTTTTTTTGAGACAGAGTCTGGCTCTGTTGCCCAGGCTGGAGTGCAGTGGCACGATACAGCTCACTGCAGCCTCGACCTCCTGGGCTCAAGTGATCCTCCCACCTCAGCTTCCTGAAAGGCTGGGACCACAGGCATGCACCACCACGTCCAGCTAATTTTTGTATTTTTTGTAAAGATAGGGTTTTGTCATGTTGCCTAGGCTGGTCTCAAACCCCTGGACTCAAGTGATCTGCCTGCCTCGGCCTCCCAAACTGTTGGGATTACGGGCATGAGCCACCACATCAGGCCCTGTTTTTTGTTTAATAGAACATAGGTTGTGTGTGATAGCTCATACTTGTAATGTCAACACTTCGGGAGGCCGAGGTGGGAGGATTGCTTGAGCCTAGGAGTTGGAGATCAGCCCTGGCAACATGGTGAGACCCCACGTCTACAAAAAATTTTAAAATAAAAAATTGCAGGATGTGGTGGCTCATGCCTGTAATCCCAGGACTTTGGAAGGCTGAGGCAGGAGGATCACTTGAGCTCAGAGGTTCAAGACCAACCTGGGTAACATAGTGAGACTGTGTCTGTACACAAAATAAAAAAATTAGGTGTGATGGCACATGCCTGTAGTCTCAGCTACTCGGGAGGCTGAGGTGGGAGGACTGCTTGAGCGTGGGAGGTTGAGGCTGCAATCAACTGTGATTGCACCACTGCACTCCAGTCTGGGCGACAGTGAGACTCTGTCTCAAAAAAAAGGACGAGGCCTGTGTTGCCCAGGCTGGTCTTGAACTCCTGTCCTCAAGCAGTCCTCCCACTTTAGTCTCCCAAAATGTTGGGATTACAAGCATGAGCCACCGCACCCAGCCATAACTTCTAGTTCTGCCTCCTATTACCTGATCATCATGTACAACCTACTCAGCCCCTGCGAGGCTGTTTCTTTTTCCTTTTCTTTTTCTTTTTTGAGATGGAGTCTCCCTCTGTCACCCAGGCTGGAGTGCAGTAGCCTGATTTCAGCTCACTGCAACCTCTGCCTCCCGGGTTCAAGCAGTTCTCCTGCCTCAGCCTCCCGAGTAGCTGGGATTACAGGCACCTGCCACCACGCCGGGCTAATTTTTGTATTTTTAGTAGAGATGGGGTTTCACCATGTTGGCCAGGATGGTCTCGAACTCCTGACCTCAGGTGATTTACCCGCCTTGGCCTCCCAAAGTGCTGGGATTACAGGCGTGAGCCACCACGCCCAGCCAGCTGTTTCATTATGTAGGAAATTGAAACTGCCTGTCTCCGCAAGAGCAGTCATGGGTCTTAAATACAGTGACGCGTCAGTAGCCCCTGGCATGGTGCCGGGTGTCTGTAGCATCACAGTAGCTGTTCTCAGCAGTCTGGAAGGCCCACGCCCTGATATTGTAAACGGACTGTGATTTATGACCGGGGGGTGTTTTCCTGGGGGTATGTGGGGAGGTTTTCATCAGTTTCTCAGGACTGAAGTTGGGGCTGCCCTGTGGGTGGGGCTGGGGTCAGGTGGCCTCAAGGTCCTGCCACGTAGTCTGTTGTCCTCCATTAGCTGGACGGAGAGACTGCACTCTGTGTACGCAGGAGAGATTTTTTTTTTTTGAGACGGAGTCTCGCTCTGTCTCCCAGGCTGGAGTGCAGTGGCCGGATCTCAGCTCACTGCAAGCTCCGCCTCCCGGGTTTACGCCATTCTCCTGCCTCAGCCTCCCGAGTAGCTGGGACTACAGGCGCCCGCCACCTCGCCCGGCTAGTTTTTGTATTTTTAGTAGAGACGGGGTTTCACCGTGTTAGCCAGGATGGTCTCGATCTCCTGACCTTGTGATCCGCCCGTCTCGGCCTCCCAAAGTGCTGGGATTACAGGCTTGAGCCACCGCGTCCGGCCAGGAGAGATCTTTATTGAGCACCTTCTGTGTTCTCGACACCACTTACACACTTTAAACTAGGAAAGCAGAACTTTGGCCACTGGCCTCACTCTGTCAGTGTCCCTCTATTTTCCAGGGTGCTAGGAGGGCTGGGTACCGGCTCTGGGTCCGGGTGATCTCCAGGGAGCCACTGACCCCTCTCTGAGCCTGATTTTTTAGCTGTACACTAAGGGAATCCCAACTCCCTCAGGCTCAGAGAGGGTGATTCACTGGGTTATTTACCGATTTGTGGACTTAACACATACTCAGAGGCCAAGCCCTGTGCTGGCTGCAGTGATGTTGAGATGGATCAGCCCTGCCTGGGAATTCAGTGAAGGAGGCACAGGGGTGAAAAAGGCCAGAGAAATGTGCCACAGTGGGGCGTACCGATGCTAGGAGGGGCAAGAACAGCTGAGGATGACTGAACCTGTGGGAATGAGGCAGGAACGACAGAGCAGGGCATGCCAGGCAGCAGGCACCATGTGCAAAGGCATGGCAGAGCAGAGCTTCTTGGGCCCTGGGGCACAGGCTGCCCAGCGCTTGGCCCTTGTCCAGCGGGGAAACGGAGTCCCTGTCTCCGCAGGCTCCATCTATGAGATCTCTGGGAATGAGTGCTGCCTTTCCACAGGGGACCTGATCAAGGTCACCCAGGTTCGCCTCCAGAAGGTGGTCTGTGAGAACCCGAGGACCAGCCAGACCATGGAGCTCCCCCGCAACTTCGAGGGTAAGGTGGGCACCTCTGCCTCCCCACGTGCCCCGGCACCCTCCTGGCCCATCTGCCAGCTGCTCGTGGGCTTGCCACGTCCAGCAGTCACTCCTTCCCCTCTGGGTTTGCTCCCAAGGCCCTCATATCCACCACAACCCAGCCTCAAGGGTGGGGATGTCCTCAGAGGGTCTGCAATGCCCTGGACTCAGAGAGGTTGCGCCCTCTCCCTCTCGGTCTCTGGTCACACCTGCCTCTGTTCCAAGCCCTGTCCAGGTGCCTGTCTCTGTGTTCACTCACACATTCACTCCCCAAACATTTGCAGACACCCATGTGTGCCAAGCTCTGTGTGGGGGACTGTGGGTGTGGGGCTCAGGATGAACCAGATGCCACCCTCTCCAGTGGGGAGCTTCCGGGATGACAGTGAGAGGAGGGCAACAGTAAAAGGAGACATAAGCTTTAGAGAGGGCTCTGAGCAAGAGTAACCTGCCTCAGGGTCTGTGAGGGCTTCCTGGAGGAGGTGGCATCTGAACCAGAAGAAAGATCCCAGCCACAGGGAGTAGCATGTGCACATTTGGTGCTCAGGAGACCCCAAGGAGCTCAATTATTATTTTTTATTTTTATTTTTTGGAGATAGAGTCTCGCTCTGTCACCCAAGCTGGAATGCAGTGGCGTGATCTGGGCTCACTGCAAGCTCCGCCTTCTGGGTTCACGTCATTCTCCTGGATCAGCCTCCTGAGTAGGTGGGACTACAGGCGCCTGCCACGACGCCCAGCTAATTTTTTTTTTTTTTTTTTTTTTGTATTTTTAGTAGAGACAGGGTTTCACCATGTTAACCAGGACGGTCTCGATCTCCTGACCTCATGATCTGCCCGTTTCAGCCTCCCAAAGTGCTGGGGTTATAGGCGTGAGCCACTGCGCCTGGCCAGAGCTCAATTATTTTAAGAGGCAAGTAGTGTGATGGGCCATGGCATGGACCCTGAAGCCAGCGGCCTGGAATTGAATCCCAGTGGCCTTGGGCAAGCTAGGCAAGTTCCTGGGACCTCTCCGGGCCTCAGTTTCCTCTTCTGTAATGAGGATGATTAGGCTTGCTATGAGGATGAAATGAACCGATATGTATGCAACACTTAGAAAGGGGCCTGGGACAGGCTGGGTGCGGTGACTGGTGGCTCATGCTTGTAATCCCAGCTCTTTGGGAGGCTGAGGCAGGTGGATCACCTGAGGTCAGGAGTTCAAGACCAGTCCGGCCAACATGGTGAAACTCCGTCTCTGCTAAAAATACAAAAATTAGCTAGGTATGGTGGGGGGCACCTATAATCCCAGCTATTCAGGAGGCTGAGGCACGAGAATCACTTGAACCTGGGAGGTGGAGGTTGCAGCCTGGGCAATAAGGCGAGACTCCGTCTCAACAAAAAAGAAAAAGTGGGAGGGGGGCACCTACAAAGCAGGCACACTCTGAGGACTGGCTGTTATGTGACTGCCTGCCCGACACCGGAGAGTGTGGCTTCTGGGTTGGGGCACGTTGTGTGGGGAGCCGCAGGAGCCACACCACCTGGGGGCTATGTGGTGTGCTGACACTGTTCTTTATTTTGAAGGCACTGAAGAGCCAATGAGGTTTTTTTGTTTCTTGTTTTTAGTAGAGACAGGGTCTTGCTATGTTCTCCAGCCTGGTCTCAAACTCTTGGGTTCATGCGATCCTCCTGCCTCGACCTCCCAAAGTGTTGGGATTACAGGTGTGAGTCACCATGTCTGGCCCCAATGATGTTTTTAATATGGAAGTGATGTGTTTTATATTTTGAGTTTTTTCCTTTTCTTTTGAAATAATTTTAAACTTATAGAACTAGAATTTGCTAGAACTCCTGTACATCCTTTATCCAGATTCATTAATTTTTTTTTTGAGACAGAGTCTTGGTCTGTCACCTAGGCTGGAGTGCAGTGGTGCAATCACGGCTCACTACAACCTCTGCCTCCCTGGCTCAAGCGATCCTCCCACTTCAGCTTCCTGAGTAGCTGGGATTATAGGCCTGGGCCACCACGCTCAGCCAATTTTTTGTTTGTATTTTTATTTTTTTGAGACTTGCTCTGTTGCCCAGGCTGGAGTGCAGTGGCATGATCTCAGCTCACTGCAACCTCCATCTCCTGGGCTCAAGCAATCCTCCTGCCTCAGCTTCCCAAGTAGCTGGGACTACAGGTCTGTGCCACCACACCCAGCTCATTTTGTTGTTGTTGTTGTTTGTGGTTTTTTTTTGAGATGGAGTCTCGCTGTGTCACCCAGGCTGGAGTGCAGTGGCATGATCTCGGCTCACTGCAACCTCCACCTTCCAGGTTCAAGCGATTCTGCTGCCTCAGCCTCCGAGTAGCTGGGATTACAGGCATGCGCCACCACACCCAGCTCATTGTTTTGTATTTTTAGAGTAGAGACAGGGTTTCACCATATTGGCCAGGCTGGTCTCAATTCCTGACCTTGTGATCCGCCTGCCTTGGCCTCCTAAAGTGCTGGGATTACAGGCCGGGCGTGGTGGCTCACGCCTGTAATTGCAGCACTTTGGGAGGCCGAGATGGGCGGATCACGAGGTCAGGAGATCGAGATGTCTCTACTAAAAATACAAAAAATTGGCCGGGCATGGTGGCGGGCGCCTGTGGTCCCAGCTGCTTGAGAGGCTGAGGCAGGAGAATGGCGTGAACCCGGGAAGTGGAACTTGCAGTGAGCCGAGATCATGCCACTGCGCTCTAGCCTGGGCAACGGAGCAAGACACGGTCTCAAAAAAAAAAAAAAAAAAAAAAAAAAATGGTGCTGGGATTACAGGTGTGAGCCACGGCGCCCAGCATTTTTTTCATATTTTTGGTAGAGACAGTTTCACCGTATTCCCTAGGGTGGTCTCCAACTCCTGAGCTCAAGTGATCTGCCCGCCTCAGCCTCCCAAGTGCTGGGATTACTGGTGTGAGCCAACGTGCCTGGCCAATTTTTAAATTTTTTGTAGAGATGAGGTCTCATTATATTGCCCAAGCTGGTCTGGAACTCCTGGGTTCAAGCAGTTCTCCTGCCTCAGCCTCCCAACGTGTTGGGATCATAGGTGTGAGCCAGTGTACCTGGCCAAAAACAGCCTCAGGTTTCCGTTTTTCTTCATCAAGTGTTAAACATTTGTTACGTGTGTTTCTCTCCCTCCACACATACACCCACACATATGAATGTATTACTATATGTGTATATATGGATATGTTTTTTCTGAACCATTTAAGAGTAAATTGCAGACATGATCCCTTTTACATCTATATATTACCCCTAAATATTATAGTATCCCCCCAAAACAAGGACATTCATTCACATGGTTCAATGATCAAATTCAGGAAATTTAATTTTGGTACAGTACTGCTGCCTAATCCACAGTCTATATTTGAATTCCAGCAACTATCTTCATAATATGCTTTATAGCAGTTTTTCCCCTCAATCCACAGTCTAGTCCTAGATCACACATCATATTCAATTGTCCTGTTTCTTCATTCTCCTTCAGACTGGAGCAGTTCCTCTGCCTTTGTCTTGATGTTGACATTCTGAAGCATCTAGAGCAGTACTTGTGTAGAATATCCCTCAGTCCTGGCTTGTGCGGCGTTTCCTCGATTAGCTTCAGGTTGTGGGTTTGGGGCAGGAAAAATCTGCTTCCCCAAAGAGGTATCATGTCTGGAAGCGAGGTATTTAGGCCAGCTGGTGGTGGAATGAGTGGGGGCTGGAGGAAGGGGGTAAGGGGGCAGTTGGGCAGTCAGTAGTGGCAGCCAGGATGCAGGGGTAAAGTGGGTGGTCTGAGGTGGCTCTGGCCAGCAGCTCCTGGGATGTTAGTTTGGGAGAGAGGGACGGTAGGTTTTGGATGCGTGAGATCGGAGCTATGGGGAGGCCTCTGGAGGAAAGGCTAAGATGGCAGTTAGAGGCAGGTGGGGTCAGGAGCTAGGAGAGTGTGGAAGTCTAGTGTGTCTGTCAGGGAATGTGTCCCTCTTTCATTCTCTGTGTCTCTGGTGACAAGTCTCTCTCGGTCCCTACTTCCTGTCTCTCCCTGTCCCTTCATGCATCGCCACTTTCTTGCCCTGTGTCCCTCAGCCTTGCAGCCCAGATGTCCAGATGCAAATCCCTTATTGACACCTGTTCCCGGGGGATTCTGGCTGGGTCATCTGCAGGGCCAGACTGGGGTCCGGACTTGGCAAGGGCCTGCCCCACTCTGACACCCCACAATGACCCACCTGCTCTCTGCTGTCCCCCACAGGCTACTTCACTCCCCTCAACACCCCACAGAGCTACGAAACCCTGGAGGAGCTGGTCTCGGCCACAACTCAGAGCTCCAAGCAGCTGCCCACTTGCTTCATGTCGACCCACAGGATTGTCACCGAGGGCACGGTGGTGACTAAGGACCAGCTCCTCATGCTTGAGGCTGTGGTGATGCACCTCGGGATCCGCTGTGCCCGCTGTGTCCTGGGCGTGGAGGGTCAACAGGTCATCCTGCACCTGCCCCTATCCCAGAAGGGGCCCTTCCGGAAATGGGAGTCCAGTACCCCTCGAACTCTGCTCCAGGTCCTGCAGGATCCAGCCTTGAAGGACCTCGTCCTCACCTGCCCCACCCTGCCCTGGCATTCCCTGATCCTGCGGCCCCAGTATGAGATCCAAGCCATCATGCACAGTGAGTTGGCTGGGCAGGTGGATGGGGGCTGCTGGGGGAGAGAAAGAGGGGTGCCCCCGGGAGCTGCTCTGATGGAAGACACCCCCACCCCATCCCTGAGGATCAGCTGGAAATTCAGGTTGCTTCCTCTGTATTACACTGAAGTTATTCTTTTTTTTTGAGATGGAGTTTCGTTCTTGTTGACCAAGCTGGAGTGCAATGGTGCGATCTCGGCTTACCGCAACCTCCGCCTCCCCGGTTCAAGTGATTCTCCTGACTCAGCCTCCCGAGTAGCTGGGATTTACAGGCATGCACCACCACACCCAGCTAATTTTTTGTATTTTTAGTAGAAACGGAGTGTCACCATGTTAGCTGGTCTCGAACTCCTGACCTCAGGTGATCCACCCGCCTTGGCCTCCCAAAGTGCTGGGATTACAGGTGTAAGCCACTGTGCCTGGCCAGTTATTCTTATTGATGCTCAAATTATCTCTGCTGGGCCAGGCACAGTGGCTCACGCATGTAATACCAGCACTTTAGAGGATCGCTTGATCTCAGGTGTTCCAGACCAGACTAGGCAACATAGCAAGATCCCCATCTCTACAAAGAATTTTTTAAAAAATTAGCTAGGCATAGTGCTTGTAGTAGTAGCTACTCGGGAGGCTGAGGCAAGAGGATCACTTGAGCCCAAGAGTTCAAGGTTGTGGTGAGCTATGATCACACTGCTGTACTCCAGCCTGGGCAACAGGGTGAGACCTCATCTCTTTCTTTTTTTTCTGAAGCAGAATCTTGTCTGTCACTCAGGCTGGAGTACAATGGTTGATCTCAGCTCACTGCAACCTCCATCTCCTGGGTTCAAGCGATTCTGCTGCCTCAGCCTCCCTCCCTGCCACCATGCCAGGATAATTCTTTTGTATTTTTAGTAGAGACGGGGTTTCGCCATATTGGCCAGGCTGGTCTGGAGCTCCTGACCTCAGGTGATCCACCTACCTCAGCCTCCCAAAGTGCCGGGATTACAGGCGTGAGCTACCGAGCACAGCCTAAAAAAAATAATTTTAAAATTTGTTTTTCTTTTTTCTTAATACTTGGAGGAAGAAAAAATAAAAAAAATAATTTTTTAAAAAAGGATGGGGCCAGGTGCGGTGGCTCACGCCTGTAATCCGAGCACTTTGGGAGGCCGAGGCGGGCAGATCACGAGGTCAGGAGATTGAGACCATCCTGGCTAACACCATGAAATCCCATCTCTACTAAAAACACAAAAAAGTTAGCTGGGTGTGGTGGTGGGCACCTGTAGTCCCAGCTACTCAGGAGGCTGAAGCAGGAGAATGGTGTGAACCCTGGGGGTGGAGCTTGCAGTGAGCCAAGATCGCATCACTGCACTCTAGCCCGGGCGACAGAGCGAGACTCCGTCTCAAAAAAAAAAAAAAAAAAAAAAAAAGAAGGTTGAAGGGAAAGCATGTGTGGGAATGTGGCGTAAATTGGAAGATTCTGATTGGAAATAAAAGTTGGCAGTGGGGACCAGGCATGGTGGCTCACGCCTGTAATCCCAACACTTTGGGAGGCTGAGGCGGGAGGATCACCTGAGGACAGGAGATCGAGACCAACCTGGCCAACATGGTGAAACCCCATCTCTGCTAAAACTACAAAAATTAGCTGGGCATGGTGGTGGGCGCCTGTAATCCCAGCTACTCGGGAGGCTGAGGTGGGAGAATTGCTTGAATCTGGGAGGCGGAGGTTGCAGTGAGCCGAGATTGTGCCATTGCACTCCAGCCCGTGCAACAAGAGTGAAACTCCATATCGAGCGAAACTCCATCTCAAAAATAAATAAATAAATAAATAAATAAATACATAAATAAATAAATAAAATAAAAAGAAAGAAAAGACGGCAGTGGGAAGGAGGCCAGCCGGCCCAGCCGATGCTCTATGCCTGGGGTGGGGGCCACTCCTGGGGTGGCATGCAGTGCCACTGAGCTGCCCCTCTCCACAGTGCGCAGGACCATTGTCAAGATCCCTTCCACCCTGGAGGTCGACGTGGAGGACGTCACCGCCTCCTCCCAGCACGTCCACTTCATCAAACCGCTGCTGCTGAGCGAGGTCCTGGCCCAGCAAGGCCCTTTCCCCCTGTCCACGGAGATCCTGGAGGTTCCTGAGCGCCGTCCCATCTTCCTCAGTCCGTGGCTGGGCTCCTTGCAGAAAGGCCAGAGGCTTTGCATCTATGGCCTAGCCTCACCACCCTGGCGGGTCCTGGCCTCAAGCAAGGGCCGCAAGGTGCCCAGGCACTTCCTGGTGTCAGGGGCCTACCAGGGCAAGCTGCGGCGGCGGCCAAGGGAGTTCCCCACGGCCTATGACCTCCTAGGTGCTTTCCAGCCAGGCCGGCCACTCCGGGTGGTGGCCACTAAGGACTGTGAGGGTGAGAGGGAGGAGAATCCTGAGTTCACGTCCCTGGCTGTGGGTGACCGGCTGGAGGTGCTGGGGCCTGGTCAGGCCCATGGGGCCCAGGGCAATGACATGGACGTCTTGGTTTGCCAGCGGCTGAGTGACCAGGCTGGGGAGGATGAGGAGGAAGAGTGTGAAGAGGAGGCAGAGAGCCCAGAGCGGGTCCTGCTGCCCCTCCACTTCCCTGGCAGCTTCGTGGAGGAGATGAGTGACAGTCGGCGCTACAGCCTGGCGGATCTGACTGCCCAGTTCTCACTGCCTTGTGAGGTCAAGGTGGTAGCCAAGGACAGTAGCCATCCCACTGACCCTCTGACCTCCCTCCTGGGCCTGCGGCTGGAGGAGAAGATCACAGAGCCATTCTTGGTGGTGAGCCTGGACTCTGAGCCTGGGATGTGCTTTGAGATCCCTCCCCGGTGGCTGGACCTGACTGTCGTGGAGGCCAAGGGGCAGCCAGACTGGCCAGGGGGGTCTCTCCCCATAGCCACAGTGGAGGAGCTGACAGACACCTTCTATTATCGTCTTCGGAAGTTACCAGCCTGTGAGATCCAAGCCCCCCCACCCAGGCCCCCTAAAAGTCAGGGCCTCAGCAAGCAGAGGAGACACAGCACCCAGGAAGGAGGCGTCAAGGTACCAGTATAATCCCAGAGGGCAGGGAGGGTCACCTATTGGGATCACTGCTTTGTCACACCTGTCATGTTTCTCTTGCAAATGTGTAAACTTGTAGTTTATAAACTTGCACACTTTGCACCCATTATTCTCATTCCACCTCACAATTAATCCCGAGGCTGGCGTGATTATCAGTATCTTACGATTGAGAAAACGAGGACTCAGAGACCCTGAGACTCGACCAGGGTCCCTGTTAATAAGTGGGAGGACTGAACTTGGCCACGGACAGTCCAATTCCAAGTTCACGGTGCTTTCCTCTCTCCACTACTGCTGCCTTCACTTCCTAGTTCGAGCCTCATCATTTTTCTCCTAAACTGCTTCAGCAGCCTCTTAAAGCTGTCAGAAAGGTCTCCTAACTCCTTTCTTAGTCACTGATGGGCCACAGCTCCATCTTCTGGAACCTTCTGTGGCTGCCCATCATCGTGGGATGATGCAAACCCCTTAACATGGCATCCAGGGTCCTTTATAAGCTGACTTGTCGCATCGCCCCGACCCATCTTCCTCCACTCCCTCTGCTGTCCACGCTCCAGCGAGAGAAGTGCCCGCAGCTCCCTCATGGCACTGGGACTCCTGCTTCACAGCCCTACACCCGGGCCTGCTGCCAGCAGTGTTCTTCCTCCTTCAGGCTCACAGGCAAGGCAGGACTCGATTTCCCACTCAGCAGCGGTGGTCCTGCCTCCTCTTCTGTACTCCCACTGCACACTCTATGTAGCTCAGGACACATTTTTAGTGAGTCCTACCTGAGTCTCTGACTGGAAAGAGTTCTGTGGGGGCAGGGACCTTACCTGCTTCAAGGCCAGAGAGTACCTGCTGAACGGGGCCAAAGAGAATCACAGATGAGCGGGAAAGAGCCAGGCATGGGGTCAGAAAGACTAAGTGTATATTCCAGTTCACTTACTCTGTGCCTGTGCTGGGTACTCCTCCGAGCGTCCTTTTTCTCACCAGTAGACCTGTGATAGATATCCTCTGTAGCTGCTGTTGTGCTAGCTGCTTTCTGTGACTTGCTTACTCTGTGGCAGGCCCCTGATACGCTTTGTCCCAACCAATTCTCACAGTGCTTCTGAGTTACACACCGGTGTCTTGCTTCACAGTTGAGAAGGTGAGAGGCACAGAGAGGTAAAGTAGTTTACCTGAAATCACACAGCCAGCAAGTGGCAGGGCCAGGGCTTGCAGTTGGGTCTGACCACACAGCCTGAGCTTCTAACTACTGTGGTCTGCTGAGAACGGGAGGGGATGAGACAGATCACACGTCCTTTACTATCACCAGCTCTTGTTTTGGGATCTTCGGTGACTGTATTTAGTCATGTGTGGTAGGCAGCAGGTGGCAGTGGAAGTTACAAGATGACTCCTGAGTGGTCTCAGCCCCAGAAGAGGCTTTTATCTGTGGGGTGAGCATGGGAAGTCATTTTCTGACAATGGCTGGACTGAGACATCCGAAACACAGGCCTTGTGCCAGTGCTGAAAAGGGTACTTTCCAAAACCGACAGACCTCAGCCCGTGTCTTGGCTCCCGATGGAGGACTCTGGGCCCGGTCACTGCTGTCACCCTGGAACAGCTTTTCCCCTCTGTGTGTCAAAATCTTGGTGCTGATCAGGGAGCTGTGCCACATGCTCTGTAAAGCATGGTGTGGTGCCAAGACCGCTGCCTTTACAGGTCACAGGCGTGGCCCTGAGTCCAAACCTTGGCCCTGCTGTGGATCCCCGTGTGACCTTTGACAAGGCACACTTTCTCTCCTACATAAACTGGGAATTGAAACCATTCAGAGGGTGACTTGAGGATGAAAGGGCAGACGTCACGCAGCATCTGGCACATGGGGAGCGCAGTGGAAGTCCTCTTCCTTCTGGGCCTCCTCAGCTCAGGCACTGTCATGAGGACTTGCGGCTGCTTTCTTAAGGTATCCCCACTTTGCTTTCTTCCCCTTCAGCAAGAGAATTAAAGGACAATGACCGAATTCCTAAGTGGGGAATCCCAGCCCCCAACCCTATCCTCATTTTCTACCCTGATCCCTTTCTCCCTTGCCAGAGAATATTTCATATGTGTGTAGCAAAAACACCAGGGTCTTGAGAGGTCATAGCCTGAAAAGGAAGTAGAGAGAGAAGCAGAGGAAGTGACACTTAATTTAACGTAAATGACCGTTTTTCATGGACTCTGCTTCCCCATTTCTTGAGACCCTGCTGATTTCTGCTTTTTCCCCCAAAGTCTTCTCAACTCTTAGGATTGCAGCAACACACTCTGCTGCCCAAACCCAAGGCGAAGACCTTGCCAGAGTTCACCAAGGATGGCTCCAGTATGTACAGCAAGATTCCTGCCCACAGGAAGGGCCACAGGCCTGCTAAGCCCCAAAGGCAGGATCCAGGTGAGTCCCTGTGGGCGCTGCTCACCCTTGTCCTTGTGTTTCCCCTCCCTACCTTGCTGCTTCCTTTACCTCTGACGGCCCTGCCCGGGGACAGACCCTTCTATGGTCCCAGTTTGAGGGACAGGCCTCTATGGGGTGGGCTCGGGTAGAAAGGTTCCTACTGTCTTTCCCATGGGCTCTAGGGCTTTGGCAAGGAAAATGAGTTCAGTCCCCAACATACTACCCTCCCTGCGGCATACGGGAAAATGAAAGGGTTGCAAAGCATTGAGACAGAACAAATTGTGGTTTCTAGGCTAGCAAAGACCGCAGAGCATTCAGGCCAACTCTTACCCTGAAGAGGTGAGGAAACTGCCCTACAGAGGGAAGGAACTTGCCTAATGCTAAAGATCCTCATTGACTCGGACTCTTTTGCAGATGATGATAAGCATGATTATGAAGAAATACTTGAGCACTTTCAGAAAACCATCTAAGTGCTGGAGGAACCATGCTTCCTAACTGCTGCTTCTCAGGGAATCCAACGCCAGCCAACCGTTTTAAGCCTCTAAAAGACCTCGGGCAAGGTCTCACAAAAACTGAGCTGCAGACGGGGAGTAGCTTTGTGGAAACTGATTTGATGGACACTGCACCAGCTTCCTTCAGGTTCTAGATTCTTGCTACTTAGGGCGGGCTGGTTTGGACCTAACATCTCCCACGTGACTCCCTCAGTCTCAGAGCCTTGGGATGCAGAGCAGCCGGCAGGGTTCCTCTCAATCCTGCAACCCCAGCTGTCCCACCGGTGGGTGCAGAGGGGAATCCGAGGCCATCAACCTTGGTGATAGCAGCTCCGTGCAAATGCCTCTCAGTGAAAGGGATTCCATCCTGATCACACTGCGTGGGAGATTTTGTTAACATCTGCCACCCCCACTTTCACCCCCAAGCTCTAAGCCCCAGGGAGGCCCGGACTGTCTTCCTCATCTCTGTAGCACCTAGCCTGATAGATCTGCACGTGGTAAACAGGGGTCATATGGATTAATGTGAGAACTTGGCTTCAAGAGCACAATCTTAGGACCCTGGGCCCCCAAAGCTGGTGGTGAAATGAGAGGAGCCAATTTAAGAAGAACTTTATGCAGACCTGAGGCTACAGAAAACTGGCAGGTTTCATCAGGTGGTTAAAGTCGTCCAAGTTGTAAGTGACTATCCAAGATTATTTCATTTTAAAACTATAGAATAAAAATGACACCTGAGCTTCTATATGAATGAGAAGGGTATCATTTATTAAGTTCCGACTGCGTGCCAGGCACTTACCAATCATATCCAAATCCTCAACTTTCTAGAATGGCCTGATTTTGAAGATTAGGGAACAGGCTGCGTGGTCGAGTACCTTAGGACGCTGACCCGTTGTAGTTAAGGGTGAGGACTTGGAAAGTATGAGACTGGGTTAGGATCCCAGCTTGCTACGTACCAGCCGGGGCTGAGTTATTTTAACCTAAGTTTCAGTTTTTTGACATGTCAAATGAAACTCTAGTTACTACCTCAGAAGATTGACTGTTTTAAGGATCAAATGAGATAATCTTTGTAAAGCATTTAGTACAGTGCCTGGCACATAGTAAACATTCAACAAACATGTATCATTATCGAGCAAGATCGTGTAGCTGTCCTGCTTCTGAAGTCTATACTCTTTCCACCCCTCCACAATGTTTCCTAGTCATAGAATACATCCCAGTGTTAAAAATATACCATATCCCTAGACTGTGGAGATAGAGTCTAGTGACTGGTTGACGGGCCTCCTTTTCTTTAGTGGAGATAATACAAGCCTTTGTCCATGTAGAGACTAACTCAGTTTTCAGAGGCAGTCAAGGCCTGTTCAGTGAGACGAGACCACAGGCCACATTTCCTTTTAAGTGGTGGGACTTTGGTTTATGGATGATGCAGTCGCAGACAGCAAAGACAGGAGACAAAGAGGTGATCGGAGACTCCAGCTGAGATGGGAACTTAAAGAGGGTGAGGTGCCCACTTCCTGGTTTCTAGGGAATTGCCCCTGGGTGTGTCCTTCCTTTGCGTAACATCTCCCTGAGCTGTCTGGACTCACTGCACTTTCTAGGCCTCCGGGCCTCCATACTCCAGTGTGGAGTTCTCCAGGTGGCTACTGAGTGGCTCCTACAGGCTGCTGGGCCAGTCCCCAGGGTCTGACACCCCATCCTCATCTGCTCATCAGCTCCCATGCCCTTCTCCAGAGAGGCCAACCTGCGCTGCAAAGGCGGACCCTGAGGAAGAAAGCACTGTAGGGAAAAGCAACGGGCAAGAAAGTCAGACAGCAAGTTCCTCCTTGGCACAGAATCCCCAGGGGCTAGGGTGATGCGCAAAATGCCAAGTTTTCACTTCCACATTTGCATTTACTCTTGGCACAAAATTAAGCAAGATGAGTAACAAAGCCACAAAAGCGGGAGTAAAAGAGGGCTACCAGTTCCTATAAAATGGGCTGAGTAGGCTGGGTGCAGTGGCTCACGCCTGTCATCTCAGCACTTTGGGAGGCCAAGGCAGGCAGATCATGAGGTCAGGAGATTGAGATCATCCTGGCCAACATGGTGAAACCCCATCTCTACTTTTAAAAATACAAAAAATTAGCTGGGCGTAGTGGCACATACCTGTACTCCCAGCTACTCAGGAGGCTGAGGCAGAAGAATTGCTTGAACCGGGGAGGTGAAGTTGCAGTGAGGAGGGATCACACCACTGGTGAAAGAGCGAGACTCCGTCTCAAAAAAAAAAAAAAAAAGGGCTGAGTAGCCAAATGCTGCAGTGAGAAAAATTTCACAGCAGCGAAAGCTGGGCTTGAAAGCCACACCTGTGAATGTTTTCTCTTGTTTTTTTTGAGATGGAGTCTCTGTGGCCCAGGCTGCAGTGCAGTGGCACCATCTTGGCTCACTGCAACCTCCGCCTCCCAGGTTCAAGCGATTCTGACTCCCAAGTAGCTGGGACTACAGGTATGTACATATCCAGTTAATTTTTGTATTTTTAGTAGAGACGGGGTTTCACCATGTTGGCCAGGCTAGTTTCTTTTTTCTTTTTTTTGAGACGGAGTCTTGCTGTGTCCCCCAGGCTGGAGTGCAGTGGTACCATCTCGGCTCACTGCAAGCTCCGCCTCTTGGGTTCATGCCATTCTCCTGCCTCAGCCTCCCAAGTAGCTGGGACTACAGGTGCCCGCCACCACGCCCGGCTACTTTTTGTATTTTTAGTAAAGACGGGGTTTCACCGTGTTAGCTAGGATGGTCTCGATCTCCTGACCTCGTGATCCACCCGCCTCGGCCTCCCAAAGTGCTGGGATTACAGGTGTGAGCCACCACGCCTAGCCCTTTTTTTTTGAGACTGAGTTTTGAGCCCAGGCTGGGGTGCAATGGCACAATCTCAACTCACTGCAACATCCGCCTCCCAGGTTTAAGCGATTCTCCTGCCTCAGCCTCCCAAGTAGCTGGGATTACAGGCATGCACCACCACGCCTCGCTCATTTTGTATTTTTAGTAGACATGGAGTTTCTCTATATTGGTCAGGCTAGTCTCGAACTCCTTTCACATTTATTATTTAGAGATGGCGGGTCCTAGGCCAGGCGCAGTGGCTCAAGCCTGTAATCCCAGCACTTTGGGAGGCCGAGACGGGTGGATCACGAGGTCAGGAGATCGAGACCATCCTGGCTAACACGGTGAAACCCCATCTCTACTAAAAACTACAAAAAACTAGCCAGGCGAGGTGGCGGCACCTGTAGTCCCAGCTACTCCAGAGGCTGAGGCAGCAGAATGGTGTGAACCCGGGAGGCAGAGCTTGCAGTGAGCTGAGATCCGGCCACAGCACTCCAGCTTGGGTGACAGAGCGAGACTCCTTCTCAAAAAAAAAAAAAAAAAAAAATAGAGATGGCGGGTCTTGTTATGTTGCCCAGGCTGGTCTCAAACTCTTGGCCTCAAGTGATCCTGCTACTTTGGCCTCTCAAAGTACTGGGATTATAGGTGTGAGCCACTGTGCCTGACCCCATATTGATTTTTAATATTCTTTCTCATTTCTTTGAATCATTATATTTAACATACCAATACAGTAGTAGACGTAATTGCTAAACAAATGACTATAACCTGGAGATGGATGCTCAAAAACTTATCAATGGGTTGGACTTCTGCCAACTGCATTTTTAAAATCAAATCTATTAATCCACACCAGACACTAATTCTTAGTGGCTTTCCTCTAGTGAAACCCAATAAAGTAGTACGATTCTCCAAAGAGCCTCATTTCCCACCTGTATATGTAGGGATTCTTCCATGAGCAGGCTGGCCCCATTGCTAGGCCGTGACACTGGCGATTTCTAAGAACCTGGGTCACACGGCTATCTCAACAATGGGCCAAGAGAACACTGTACATTTGACCTATCAGGTGGATCACAAATGCCCAAGATGCAAGTTTGTCCTGCCTGAGCAGAGCAGAAGCTCTACAAAGGCTGGAGTTTCATTCTGAGAAGTGGGTGGCTCTCCTGGCTGTGCTCATCCCACAGGTCCTAGCAGCAGTCAGAAATCACACAACTCCTGTGAGACTGTGGAAATGGTGAGATGGCAGGGAATCCAGCACTGCCAAGCAACTACTCTGTGCTGTTGGGAATGCTGAACCAGCCGGTCCCATGACGCCAATCTCTTATTGTGCTTCATATTCCTAGTACCTGACCTACAGGTTGATACAGCAGGTATCCAACAAGCACTAAATTAACAAGCAGTTGCTAACTGCTAAGTTGTCATCTGATTTTTTTTTTTTTTTTTTTGAGACGGAGTCCCGCTCTGTCGCCCGGGCTGGAGTGCAGTGGCCGGATCTCAGCTCACTGCAAGCTCCGCCTCCCGGGTTTACGCCATTCTCCTGCCTCAGCCTCCCGAGTAGCTGGGACTACAGGCGCCCGCCACCTCGTCCAGCTAGTTTTTTGTATTTTTTAGTAGAGACGGGGTTTCACCATGTTAGCCAGGATGGTCTCGATCTCCTGACCTCGTGATCCGCCCGTCTCGGCCTCCCAAAGTGCTGGGATTACAGGCTTGAGCCACCGCGCCCAGCCGTCATCTGATTTTTATATAAAAAAAAAAACTGGTCAGGCACGGTCGCTCACGCCTGTAATCCCAGCACTTTGGGAGGCCAAGGTGGGTGGATCATGAGGTCAAGAGATTGAGACCCATCCTGGCTAACACGGTGAAACCCTGTCTCTACTAAAAATACAAAAATTATCCGGGCGTGGTGGCGGGTGCCTGTATTCCCAGCTCCTCGGGAGACTGAGGCAGGAGAATCACTTGAACACGGGAGGCAGAACTTGCAGTGAGCTGAGATCCGGCCACTGCACTCCAGCCTGGGTGACAGAGCGAGACTCTGTCTCAAAAAAAAAAAAATAATAAGGTGGGGCCTTCTCTACACAGCTGCTAGATCTCATTTAGAAAGAGTTAAAGCAGAGAATTCTTTTTTTTTTTTTGGTATTTTTAGTAGAGACGGGGTTTCACCATGTTGGCCAGAATGGTCTCGATTTCTTGATCCTCCTGCCTTGGCCTCCCAAAGTGTTGGAATTACACGTGTGAGCCACTGCGCCCAGCCTAAAGCAGAGAATTATTTGGATGTTACACCTCACTAACTTTATCTCAAAATTGGTTCTTTTATTCAAGATGTGGATTACTTTCAGGAGTTGTCAAAAACATCTGAACTAGTTTCTTTTTCTGTAAGAAACAGCTGATGAAGTTGGCCAAAAAATGACCATAGGCTTTTGGAAAGTCTCGTCTTGAGGCCAAATGGGTAGCTATTTGATTCAGTTACATGATCACACACTGCCAAAGAGTTAACATTAAGGTCCATTCTATAATCCCTTTAAGTGGCAATGCTAGATGTAGACGCTTTACAGACTATGTGTTTTATTCAATCTTCATAACAAACCCAGGGGAAATGACGTCGTTTTCTTTTTGTCTCAGAGCTGACATAGCCTGCTCAAGATTCTAACTACAAAGTGGGAAGGCCAGAATTCAAATCCAAGTTTCACTATGTTACACTGCCTCAGATGATAAAGTAGTCATTACACTGCTCAGAAAGAAAAAATGAGAACATTTTTACAAGTTACTACAATAGAACTGTTTTATTAAACATATGAATGTACTTATTTTGTACAAAACGCAGTAACACTTCTTCCTTTCCTCTGCCCCTGGAGGCTACCACCGCAGAACTTCATGTTCACAGAAACACAAGTCATGACAAGTGTGTCAAGCAGTCATGACAAGCAGGAAAGTGCAATTCTGAAAGTAATGCCACACAACCAAAGTGGGAAACAAAAACAGGCAGAGGCCAGCCGGTTTCTCGGCTAGGGCTCTGCCTACAAGGCCCTGGTCCTGCTCATCATTCAGCAGCAAACATTTTAAGAAGAGGAACTCCCGAGCACTATGTAAGTACTCTCCTGGTAGCATCCTTCCAATTCCATCTATCTTGATGTGGTAACAAGCTTATTTGTAACTTCCTCAAGAAATCCCACCCTAGATTGCATCCCTGTCAATTGCCCATCTCCCTCTGAGCTTCAAACAAAACAAAACAAAACAAAACAGAAGAGCAGTAAGTTTCAAAAGGATGTCAGAGGAGACCTTTGATAGATGAAACCTACTTCCTAGAAGCCACGTGGCCAAACATATGCAGAGCCGGAGACAACAGATTGTGAAACTAGGTCCAGCTGTAAAATATCTCAGGTACCCAATTAGATCCAGTTATTCTGCATCTGTGGATTTAAAATGGTCATCATCCACAGTAGAATAGATGTGCCCCTCATTGCTCAGAAAATCCACAGCTTGCCTAGAAAGAAAGAAAAAAATAAAAGAAGTCATTTTCAGGCCAATTCAGAAGGAAATTGCCTTTTGGATATGGCCAAATATGCAAACTTTGCTTATCTTCCAACTTTCCACCTTAGCTAAGAATTCACAAGTATTTTGCACATAGAAAGCTCTCACAGGGAGAAATGCCAGTAAAATAGCAAAACAGAGCTTATTCATGGAGACACTGGCTATTAGGACTATCTTGGATCCCTCTCCCAAATTGTGTAAAGGAAAGACAACAGGGCCTCACTTAAATACAGTCTAAGCAGGAAAACAAGGATCTAAAGCTGTAGTCACACCTGCACACAAAATCTCTTAGTAAAAAGAGCTGTCTTTAAAAGTCCCCCTTTTCCAGCCACACACTGAAATCCCTTTGGTTCCCCTCTGGGAAGTAAAGTTGTGGGAAGCAAAGGAAACATTGAAACCTTCAAACCCTTCAAGGTCCTCAGGGTTAGTGTCAGTAACGTATTTAATAGCCACAATCTACAGAGCACCTAAGTGACAGCAGTTCTCTACCTCATCAGCACAGTAACTCTGAGATAGGAATTATCCTTATTTTACAGGACAGGAAATGGAATTAGTCCTGAGTATTCCTTTTCTATCTAGGCCTGGCAGGTCAATTGATTTACAGTAACAAATAACTATCACAAGCACCGTAAGTCAGTGTGTTTGACTGGTTTACTACACTGGAATCAGGAGGCTGCTTGTCTAAGATGGAATCAGGATAAGGGTGTTGGAAGGACTGGTTGTTTAATAAGGTCTAGATAGCCTAATACACTCATGTCCACAATGGGGACAGTAACAGCAACAGGACTGTACACCTGAGGTCCAGGAGCTAAGGACTTCCCTCCTCCAGTCTAAATCCCATAAGGAAATCAGGTCAACTATTTGCTCAGAATTATTATATATCCCTTACATATAATGGTCCTTAGTGTCTGCTGAATGAAACAATTTGCTGAATAAGTGATGTGATGGGTAGCACCATTTTGGCGCATAGTCTTTTTCCTGTTTTTCCATAGCTGAACAATTTCCATTCTGCCACCAGGGTTGCAGTTAAGTTGTTTTTGTGTGACAGTCTCACTCTGTCATCCAGGATGGAGTGCAGTGGCACAGTGATGGCTCACTGCAGCCTCGACTTTCTGGGCTCAAGTGATCCTCCCACTTCAGCCTCCTGGGTAGTGGGGACTACAGGCATGCGCCACTGTGCCCGGCTAATTTGTTTTTATTGTTTTTGTAGAGACAAGGTTTTGCCACGTTGCCCAGGCTGGTCTTGAACTCCTGAGTTTAAGCAATCTGCCCACCTCAGCCTCCCAACGTGCTAGAACTATAGGCATGAGCTAGTGCCTGGCAAACTTTTACTTTTTTTTGAGATGGAATCTCGCTCTGTCACCCAGGCTGGAGCGCAGCGGTGTGATCGTTGAGTGCCACCACGCCCGGCTAATTTTTGTATTTTTAGTAGAGACGGGGTTTTCACCATGTTGGCCAGGCTGGTCTTGAACTGCTCACTTCAGGTGATCCACCCGCCTCGGCCTCCCAAAGTGCTGAGATTACAGGCGTGAGCCACCATGCCTGGCTGCCAAGTTTTACTTTTAAAACTCACTTCTCGCTGTCAGGAAACCCTTGTGAGGTGAAACAGGTACAATTCTAGAGCCTGAGCTCATGAAAATCAAATACTTACTTGATTGAAGATACAGACATGTGTTTCAGCTGGTTCTTGAGATCCTGAAAGTTCAGCCCTTCAGGTCTTGGACAAGCCTTAATCAAATTCAATACCTAAAGATTCAAATCAGAAAGATTTTCACAATTATTTTGGATCAGCCTCCCCTTTGCAAACCTGAGTCCCTTTATAGGAAAGAAATAAACCAGGTATTCAAACAATCTTAGCTCATCAGGGAAATAACAAAATTTAAGACTGTCTGTGTTTTGTATTTCTGAAGCCACTCTGGTGGAGTCTACCTGGTTTTGGGCCACAGTGAGGCCATTTGCTGGCATGAAGCTATTCCCACCGAAGTTCCCTGCTTCACTCATTCCTGGATTGCTGATAGGTGCTCTCCCTGCTGAGGGCTGAATTAAGAAATAAGTTAACAATATTAGAAAATCCATCAAGTTAAACAGTCTTTTTAAGCAGCTTACAAAAAACAATTGATAAACAGTTTCCCAGTAACACTGCTTACATTGGAATGGACAGCTATTATCTAATGAGTATTTCATAGGAAGATAAAGTAACTCCCCGAAGCACATAAATATCAAAAAGAGACAGATCTTCTTGGCTCCTTTTGTTTCTGATGTGAGAGGAACCAGAGAAGAGTAGTAGTGAGAAGAAAATTACCCAGAGTCTGCTATTTTGGTATCCGTGTGGCCCAATCACTCAAGCATTCACTGAGTGTCTATAGGCATGAAGCATCACAGGCAGAGAAAAGGAGACACAGTCCCTATCGTCCTCTCTCTTTCCTTTTTTTAAAACAAATTCTTAAAATGCTCTGCAATCACTATTTTCATTTCCTTTCTCCCCAGTCACTCCTCAACCCACCATATTTGGGTTCTCCCCAAGTACACCTCTGAAACTGTTCACCAAAGTCACCAAAGACTTTTCAACCAATTATCAAAAAGTCTCTTTCAGTCCTAATACTTGACCTCTCAGAAGCAGACACTGCTGACCACAATCCTCTTGAAATGTGTTCCTCCCTGGGCTTCTTGATACCACATTCTTCTGGTTCTCCATCTGACTCTCAAACTGAACCTTCTCAGTATCCCTCATTAGCCTCTTCTATCTGTCTCCCAAAAGGCTGACAGAGTCCCCAGGATGTCATCCCAGACCACCTCCTAGGCCACAAATCCTCACTGCCAGCCGGATTGCTAACTGGATGCCAACATGGTGAAACCCTGTCTCTACTAAAAATACAAAAATTAGCTCGGTGGGGTAGTGCGCACCTGTAATCCCAGATACTGGGGAAGCTGAGACAGGAGAATCACTTGAACCCGAGAGGCGGAGGCAGCAGTTAGCTGAGATCACATCATTGCACTCCAGCCTGGGTGACAGAATGAAACTCTGTCTCAAAAAAAAAAAAAAAAAAAAAAATAGGGCTGGGCACAGTGGCTCATGCCTGTAATCCCAGCACTTTGGGAGGCTGAGGCAGGCAGATCACAAGGTCAGAAGATTGAGATCATCCTGGCTAACACGGTGAAACCCCTTCTCTACTAAAAATACAAAAATTAGCCAAGCATGGTGGTGGACGCCTGTGGTCCCAGCTACTCGGGAGATTGAGGCAGGAGAATGGCGTGAACCTGGGAGGCGGAGCTTGCAGTGAGCTGAGATCGCGGCACTGCACTCCAGCCTGGGTGACAGAGCAAGACTCTATCTCAAAAAAAACAAAAACAAAAACAAAAAAACCCCCAAATAAACAAAATTTTAAACATTTGAATAAAGGCAATCTTTATCATGGCCTCCAAAGCCCCACAAAATCTGGGCCCTGCCTCCTTGCCTACAACCCTCTCCCTCTCCCCTGTCATTTGCTTCACTCCAGACTCTGGCCTTACTGGTTTCAGAGATGTCACGCTTACTCCACCCTCCTGCTTCTTGCACTTCCTAGTCCCTCTGGTTTGGAATGTTCTTCCCCATCTAAAATTGTACCATTCTTGGTTCCCTCCATCACCCTCTTCTCCTATTTTGCTTTATTTACTTCAGAGCACCTATATAGCTACCTAAAATTATATATATTTTTTGTTTATTGCTTGTTTCTCCCAAGAATGTAAGTATATCGTGTTCACTGCTATACTCGAATGGGGACTAGAATGATTGGGACTATCAAATCAAAGTAGGTGCAATAAATATTTTTCTTTTTCTGTATTTATTTTTTGAGACAAAGTTGCTCTGTTGCCTAGGCTGCAGTGAGTAGCACAATCACAGCTCAATGCAGCCTTGACCCCCTGGGCTTAAGTGATCTCCCAAACTCAGCCTCCCAAGTAGCCCATCGAATTCTTTAATTTTTTTTGTAGAGACACGGTCTCCCTATGTTACCCAGGGTAGTGTCTCGAACTGGGCTCAAGTGATGCCCCCATACCAGCCTCCCAAAGCGCTGGGATTTCAGGCCATGAACCATCACACCCGGCCCTGAGGGCTTTCTAATACTAGAGTCAACAAACCTTTTGCGTGGTCCTAGATGGACTTGACAAAGTTAATTCACACAATGGAAAATACTATGGAGAAATTTCAATACGAACCAATAAATGTAATCTCAGGGAAAAAATAATACTACATAATTTTTCCTACTTAGCCAGTAAGTTGGAAGGAAGACAGCAAAATGCTGTCCTGAAGGGAGCTACTCTCTGAATATGCACTGACAATCCTTGGAGCTAAGAGCTCAGCCTATAATTACATGTCTACACCTAAGGGTTGTCACAGGCCTCAGCTGTCCAGGCCAGTGGAGTCAGAGGAACTCTTAATTCTGAGAGAAACATCAGTGTTTCATCTAGAATAAAATACAGGGACAAAGCTAATGGAGAAAGTGTTCTGAGGACTTAGTGATGTCTTTCTCTGGCTCGACCTTCAAAATGTCAAGGAAATCAAAGCTGGAACACAAAACTAACCTGTGTTCTTCCAGGGAAGAGAAAAAGCTAGGAAAGTGAGGCTACTCACCTGGCTGCTGGCTTTGCTTAGTACCATGTGTGCATTGATCACTTCCAGAATATGTGTGGTGAACTCATTCATATCCTCCAGGGGCATGATCTTAAAGGCTACCAGGCTCTTTTTGTTCTATTAAAATGAAGAAAAAAAGGTGAATAAAATATGAACATACATTAATTTCAGGTCAACATTGTGGCGCTTTTTCTTGGTTATAATATTAATATTTTGCTAATATGAGAAAAATGTTATATACTCTCAGAGGTAATCCAAATATGGTCAAACATGAGGAGAAAAACACTAAAATTAATAGCTAAGTGACATTAATAATTTTCCCACGGTTGCATAACGGAGCAAAATCTAGACTCCTGACTCCGAATCTAGTGTTCTCCTTTCTCCAACTAATGAACGCCACAGATGGCAATTGTAGAAGGAGATTCTGTTCTTTCTTTACTATTCTGTCAGTTTCATGTTAGGGTTAAAAAAAATAATAATAGAAAGAAAGAAGAATTATTTCCTTTTGAAGAAGAGAGTAAGAAAAACTTCCCATTAAACAGGGGGACTTAAGTATTTTAACTATCCAAAAGCCATGACATGAATCTAGAAAATGCTTCATGCAAAAACACTTTAACTGCTATTTTATTCTGACTTTACCTGAAAAGATCTCAGGTGGCCTGCCACTTTCACATATGTTTCTGGAGGAACCACAGTATTTTCACTGCTGGCATCCTAACATAAAATACAAACATGTCATTAAGGTTTTAGTGATGCTGGTGAAAGCCTCTTTAACATTTCTATATTATGTATAGAAAGAGAAAGTTATAAAGTAGAAGAGTTAAAGGATCCTAAAATGGCATTAAGGAGTTTGCCCTGCCTTTTACAACTTTCTTTTTTTTTTTTTTTTTTTTTTTTTGAGTCGGAGTCTCACTCTGTCGCCCAGGCTGGAGTGCAGTGGCCGGATCTCAGCTCACTGCAAGCTCCGCCACCTGGGTTCACGCCATTCTCCTGCCTCAGCCTCCCAAGTAGCTGGGACTACAGGCGCCCGCCACCTCGCCCGGCTAGTTTTTTTGTATTTTTTAGTAGAGACGGGGTTTCACCGTGTTAGCCAGGATGGTCTCGATCTCCTGACCTTGTGATCCGCCCGTCTCGGCCTCCCAAAGTGCTGGGATTACAGGCTTGAGCCACCGCGCCCAGCCCCACAACTTTCTTTTTTATAAAACCAGGAATTAGAATAAAAATATCTCTAAAGGTAATTCTCGGTTCCAAAGTTCTGTAGTACATCATAAAAAAGCAAACAATTATGATACTCTCATTCAAGCTCTTAGGCACACAATTTTCTTTTTTTTTTGTGAGGGAGTCTTGCTCTGTTGCCCAGACGAGTGCAGTGGCATGATCTTGGCTCGCTGCAACCTCCCCTCCCAAGGGAGGGTTTGAGTGATTCTCCTGCCTCAGCTTCCCCCGTAGCTGGGATTACAGGCGCCCGCCACCACGCCCCACAGGCACACAATTTTCTGGTGGATGTACTTATTGGCAAAGCAATTCTAATTCTGGGAATTTAAGGAAGTAATTAAGAACATGCATTAAGATTTACATTTATCATAGTACAGAATATTAAAAATTTTAAAACAACCTAAATATCCAACATAAAGTACACATTTCTATATAGTAGGATACTCCACACTGTTGCAAATGATAACACAGAATTCTGTTTACTGTCTGGAAAAACAAGTCATGATACATGGAAAAAAGCTGATTTCCCATTTGAGACAATACACACTAAACTGTTTAATGGTTGACTAGGATAATTACAAACTATTTTAATATTTCTTTATCAGTTTCCTAGAATATGCAAACATTATTTATAAGAAAAATACATTAGCTGATTTTTTTTTTTGAGACAAAGTGTCTTGCTCTGTCACCCAGCCTGGAGTGCAGTGGCACGATTTCAGCTCATTGCAACCTCTGCCTCACAGGTTCAAGCGATTCTCCCGCCTCAGCCTCCCGAGTAGCTGGGGTTACAGGCACGCACCACCATGCCAGGCTAATTTTTTAATTTTTAGTAGAGATGGGGTTTCACCATGTTGGCCAGGCTGGTCTCAAACTCCTGACCTCAGGTGATCCACTCGTCTTGGCCTCCCCAAAGTCCCAGGATTACAGGCATGAGCCACCACACCTGGTCAAAAAGACTATTTTTTAAAACGACTATCATACTGGCAAAAATTTAAGACAAAAACTCATTGTTAGGCCGGGTGTGGTGGCTCACGTCTGTAATCCCAGCACTTTGGGAGGCCGAGGCAGGAGTATCACCTGAGGTCAGGAGTTAGAGACCAGCCTCAGCATGGAGAAACCCCGTCTCTACTAAAAATACAAAATTAGCCGGGCGTGGTGGTGCATCCCAGCTACTCGGGAGGCTGAGGCAGGAGAATTGCTTGAACCTGGGAGGCAGAGGTTGCAGTGAGCCGAGATTGCGCCATTGCACTCTAGCCTGGGCAACAAGAGCGAAACTCCACCTCAAAAAAACAAAACAAAACAAAACAAACAAAAAAAACCCCCAAAAAAACCCGACAACAACAACAAACAAAAAAACCCATTGTTAGAAAGGGTATGGAGGATGGGCACAGTGGCTCACACCTGTAATCCCAGCATGTTGGAAGGCTGAGGTGGGAAGATTGCTTGAACCCAGGAGTTTTGAGACCAGCCTGGGCAACATGGTGAGATCCTATTTCTTAAAAAAAAAAAAAAAAAAAAAAAAAAGTTAAGGGTATGGAAACTAACTGGGCACTCTCATGCATGATTTAAGTGTAAACCAGTACCTTTATAGAAGACAGTACAAAAATGCAAAAATTAAGATGTTAAAAAAAAAGTCAAGTGTGTATTTCCCCCCAGAAAACCTACTTTTAGGAATATATCTTATGATTATTTTATTTTTTTGAGATGGGGTTTTGCTCTCGTTGCCCAGGCTGAATGCAATGGCACGATCTTGGCTCTCTGCAATCTCTGCCTCCCGGGTTCAAGTGATTCTCCTGACTCAGTCTCCCAAGTAGCTGGGATTATAGGTGTGCGCCACCATGCCTGGCTGATTTTGTATTTTTAGTTGAGATGGGGTTTCACCATGTTGGCCGGGCTGGTCTTGAGCTCCTGATGTCAGGTGATCCGCCTGCCTTGGCCTCCCAAAGTGCTGGAATTACAGGCGTGAGCCACGGCGTCCAGCCTTATGATTATTTTATAATCATGAAGAAATGTATGCAAAGATACTCACTGGTGCATTGTGTATAATGGAGAACGACTGAAAAGAAGCTAAATGTTGTTCCCTGATTGGGTCTACCGTTAAGTAAGGAATGATGTATTCTTACAATGGAATAGGTGGTCATTTAAAATGATAAATGTAAATCTTTACAGATAACATTAAAAAATCAGTTCCTGGCTGGGCCATGGTGGCTCAAGCCTATAATCCCAGGACTTTGGGAGGCCGAGGCAGGTGGTTCACCTGAGGTCAGGAGTTCGAGACCAGCCTGGCCAACATGTTGAAACCCCATCTCTACTAAAAATACAGAAATTAGCCAGGTGTGGTGGTGCACACCTGTAATCCCAGCTACTCGGGAGGCTGAGGCAGGAGAATCGTTTGAACCTGAGAAGCAGAGGTTACAGTGAGCCAAGATTGCGCCAATGCACTCCAGCCTGGATGACAGAGTGAGACTCAGTCTGAAAAAAAAAAAATCGGTGGCATCAGTCTATAGTTCAGCTACTTCGGAGGTTAAGGTCAAAGGATCACTTGAGCCCAGCTTTGAGGCCAGTCTAGGCAGCAAGCCAAGACCTTGTCTCTATTTAAAAAAAAAGAGGGCCTGTGGTTCATGCCTATAATCCTAGCCCTCTGGGAGGCTGAGGTGGGCAATCACCTGAGGTTGGGAGTTTGAGACCATCCTGACAAACATGGAGAAACCCCGTCTCTACAAAATACAAAATTAGCTGGGTGTGGTGGCACATGCCTGTAATCCCAGCTACTCGGGAGGCTGAGGCAGGAGAACTGCTTGAACCCGGGAGGCAGAGGGTGCGGTGAGCTGGAGATCGTGCCATTGCAACAAGCCTGGCAACTCCAGGCTGGGCAACAAGAGCAAAACCCCATTTCAAAAAAAAAAAAAAATCAGTTCCACAACATAATTTTTAGTGAAAAGAGCAAATTACTTAGCAGTTGCATAGCATATTATCCCTTTTACAGTAAAAGAGGTATGTGGACATCTGTATGTACATATAGGCAGAGACAGATGTCTGAAAGGATATTTCCCAACATGTGTTATAACAGTTCTTTAAGGGACATGAGATTTCAGGTGATTTTTAAAATGTTTTATAAGCAAGTATAGTGCATTTTGTACGAACATGTAGTATTATGTATCCACAGTATCTACCTCCCTGCTTGATGGCAGGGACTGTGTCTACTTCATTCTTTTTATACCTGGAACCAGGCACAGTCTGGTTCAGAATTGGTACTCCAACAATAACTGCTGAATGAATTATCCTTTATTTTTCTGAGAAGCAAAAAATTAAAAAATTACGTAACTACCAAGTTATTTCTCTATGGTAACTTGTGGTTTTTGAAGGAAAACGGTCTTTTTTTTGAGTCAGAGTCTCACTCTGTTGCCCAGGCTGTAGTGCAGTGGCGCGATCTTGGCTCACTGCAACCTCTGCCTCCTAGGTTCAAGCAATTTTCCTGCCTCAGCTTCTGCGTAGCTGCGATTACAGGTGCCCGCCTCATTTTTGTATTATTAGTAGAGATGGAGTTTCACCATGTTGGCCAGGCTGGTTTCAAACTTCTGACTTCAGGTGACCCGCCCGCATTGGCTTCCCAAAGTGCAGGGATTATGGGCGTGAGCCACCATGCCCGGCCTAAAATAGTCTTTATTATCCAAATTTTGTGTAATGAATGTATTTCAAAAACAAAATACAAAACACCAAGAGGTCTTCTGCACAATTAAAAGTATAAAAGGATAACAAGTATATACTGTATTTCAATCTATTTTATCCATGTTTATAAAGACACTTATATACACATGCTGCTGTGTAAAAATTGGGTCAAATCCTGCATACCATATTGTAATACGCTTTTCTCAACAATTTATGGCAAATACTTCTTTGTGACAATACACGCTTTTCTATATCATTTGTAGTATGTTATAAACATGTCATGGTTTACTTAATAATCCTTTATTGCTAGTATTTTGAGATCGCTTTATTTTTATTTATTTATTTTGAGACAGACTGTTGCTCTGTTGCCCAGACTAGAGTACAGTGGCATGATCTCGGCTTACTGCAACCTCCGCCTCCCAGGTTCAAGTAATTCTCCTGCCTCAGCCTCCAGAGTCGAGTAGCTGGGATTATAGGTACGCACAACCACACCCGGCTAATTTTTGTATTTTTAGGAGACGGAGTTTCACCATGTTGGCCAGGCTGGATTTGAACTCCTTACCTCAGGTGATCTGCCTGCCTTGGCTTCCCAAAGTGCCGGGATTACAGGCGTGACCACTTCACTGGTCTAAATCTTTGTACGTGTCTTTAATTCTTTCCTTGATGTAAACTCCTAAGCCATGGAGTTTTGCTAGGTCACCATTTTTTTTTTTTTTGAGACTGAGTCTCGCTCTGTCTCCCAGGCTGGAGTGCAGTGGCGTGATCTTGGCTCACTGTAAGCTCTGCCTCCTGGGTTCACGCCATTCTCCTGCCTCAGCCTACCGAGTAGCTGGGACTACAGGTACCTGCCACCATGCTCGGCTAATTTTTTGTATTTTTAGTAGAGATGGGGTTTTACTGTGTAAGCCAGGATGGTCTCGATCTCCTGACCTTGTGATCTGTCCACCTCAGCCTCCCAAAGTGCTGGGATTACAGGCGTGAGCCACTGCACCCGGCCGTTAGGTCACCATTTTTATGACTGATGCTTTTGATACAAGCTGATGTTTGAGAAAGGTTACACCAATTTATACTCACGCTATAAGCCTACTTTCTTGGACAATAACAAATCACTCAGTATTTATTAAGTGCCTACTACTAATCTAGGGCACTGTGTGGTAGCTGCTGCTCTTACTAGAACTAGACATTGTCATTCTTTGTTTTCTTTGCAAACCTAAGCTAAAAATGACATCTCAGTGTTTGTTAAGCCTGCTTTAGTTACTGCCACTACCATTTCTACTGTCTTTTATGAATTATCTGTGCATCTTGTTTGCTCATTTTTCTAAGGTGCAGTGGTTTTCTGGTTTTATAAGAGCTTTTTGGCTGGGCGCAGTGGCTCAAGCCTGTAATCCCAGAACTTTGGGAGGCCACGGTGGGCAGATGACTTGAAGTCAGGAGTTTGAGAACAGCTTGGCCAACAGGGTAAAACCCTCTCTCTAGTAAAAATATAAAAATTAGCCAGGCATGATGCCACAAACTTGTAATCTCAGCTATTCAGGAAGGTGAGGCAGGAGGGTTGCCTGAACCAAAAAGGTGGAGGTTGCAGTGAGCTGAGATTGAGTTACTGCACTCCAGCCTTGGAGACAAAGTGAGACTTTCTCAAACAACAACAACAAACAAAACAAAACTCAAAACCAGAAACAACAAAAAAGAGCTTTTCTTTTTTTGTTAAGACAGTCTCAGTGTGTCACCCAGGCTAGAGTACAGTGGCACAATCTCAGTTTCACTGCAACCCCTGCCTCCTGGTTCAAGCAATTCTCTTGCCTCAGCCTCCCGAGTAGTTGGAATTACAGGCGCCCACCACCACGCCTGGCTAAGTTTTTATAGTTTTTAGTAGAGATGGGTTTCGCCATGTTGGCCAGGCTGGTCTCGAACTCCTGACCTCTAGTGATCCACCATGCCAGGCCAAAAAGGAGCTTTTTATTAATTAAAAATTTAAATGTTTGTAATATGTTGCAAATATTTTCGGCGTTCATTTAAACAATATTTATTCTAGGACCACTATGTGACTAGCACTGCTCTAGGTGCTAAGGCTACAGTGGTGACCAAGATAAAAATCTTTGTTCTAGGCCGGGCGTGAGGGTTCAAGCCTGTAATCCAATCACTTTGAGAGGCTGAGGTGGGTGGATCATCTGAGGTCAGGAGTTTGAAACTAGCCTGGCCAACATGGCGAAACCCCATCTCTACTAAAAATACAAAAAATTAGTCAGGTGTGGTGGCAGGCGCCTGTAATCCCAGCTACTTGGGAGGCTAAGGCAGGAGAATAGCTTGAACTTGGGACGCAGAGGTTGCAGTGAGCTGAGATTGCGCCACTGCACTCCAGCCTGGGCAACAGCGCAAGATTCTGTCTCAACAACAAAAAAAGCAGGGGCTGGGCGCGGTGGCTCAAGCCTGTAATCCCAGAGCTTTGGGAGGCCACAGCGGGTGGATCACAAGGTCAGGAGTTCAAGACCAGCCTGACCAAGATGGTGAAACCCCGTCTCTACTAAAAATACAAAAATTAGCCAGGCATGGTGGCGGGTGCCTGTAATCCCAGCTACTTGGGAAGCTGAGGCAGAGAATCGCTTGAGCCCGGGAGGCGGAGGTTGTAGTGAGCCGAGATCCCACCACTGTACTGCCTAGGCGACAGAGTGAGACTGTCTCAACACAACAACAACAACAACAAAAAACACCTTTGTTCTATTGGAACTTAACATTCTACTGTCTCCTGTCATTTGACTTTTAATTCTATTTTTGGTATACCGGGAAGGTATATAATCAAATCTATTAATCTTTCACTTTAGGGTATCTGTCTTTGGTGTCTTTTTGTATTATTTTTGTAAGAAAAAACTTTAAAAAGACTAAAAAAGTTCAACATCTCCACAGTTCCAAAGTAACCCCATCATGATTCAAAACCAGCCACTTACATCTGTGTCAACCCACTGGCGAACGTCCATGGGTGCAGCTGTCATGTCATCTATTTTGTAAACAATGTTGGTTGGAGCCTTCTCTGCATGTCTGATGATCCCCACAATAGTGACCTAGGTTAGAAGAAAGAAAAAAAAAAGGCTGTTTCCCCTGAAACCAAGGCTATATTTTTGTATTTTTAAACGTAGTCTTATTTCATTCTTTATTATGAGTAAGTGATTCCTTCACAAATTATTTGACATACCTGTGAAATCTCAACATTCCCAATTCTGAACACTTCATCAACCAAAGTAGCAGAAAGCAGCTGAGATATAGTACAGGGTACAATGTGCTGGGCTCGGGCTCTCTAAAAAGAAAAAGCATGCAAAATTCAATTAAGAAAGTAATAACTACCATACCACTCACCTGCCATGTGCCAAGTACTTTAAATATATTAGAACATTGAATTTCAAAACAAATCTCATTATCTTTGCTTCAGAGAGATGGAAACCAAGGCCATATAGCAAACCAATATCACACTTTTAGAATCCAAACCCAGGTTTGTCTAACTCCAGAGTTCCTGCTGAATACATGTGTTGCCCTGAGAATTCACCAAAATGAGTATGTCAGAGTGGGGGACAGGATAAGGAAGAACGACCTGCTGCTGCCAGAACAGACCTTCAAGAGGAAACCCCAGCTTTAGGGTGTAGACAGGCTGGTGCTGCTGTTCAGGTCACTGACAAAATGAGATGGTATTGCGAAAAGGTTTGAGAAATGACTAATGGAGACAGAACTTTGGAATTGCTTGTAGGTCTTGTGATGAACTATAAAAGGTAGAAGAATAGGTTCTTGTAGGACAGATTTTTTGACAATCAAATGGAGCTCCTGGGGAAATGGAATAAGAGCTCGGGCATGTTGGACAGCTTTTTAACTTTTTTTTTTTGAGACAGAGTTTCACTCCTGTTGCCCAGGCTGGCGTGCAATAGCGCAATCTCAGCTCACCGCAACCTCTGCCTCCCGGGCTCAAGCAATTCTCCTGGCTCAGCCTCCTGAGTAGCTGGGACTATATGTGTGTGCCAGCATTTTGCATTTTTAGTAGAGATGGGGTTTCTCCATGTTGGCCAGGCTGGTCTGGAACGCTTGACCTCAGGTGATCTGCCCACCTCAGTCTCCCAAAGTGCTGGGATTACAGGTGTGAGCCACCGCCCTTGGCCACATTTTATGTTTTGAGATGGGGTCTTGTTCTGTCACTCAGGCTGGAGTGCAGAGGCATGATTATAGCTCACTGCAGCCTCAAACTCACGGGCTCAAGCAATCTTCCTGCAACAGTCTCCTGAGAAGATGGGACTATAGGCACACCACCACACCCAGTCAATTAAAAAAACATTTTTTTTTTTTTTTGTAGAGATGGGGCTTTGCTATGTTGCCCAGGCTGGTCTTAAACTCTTGGTCTCAAGTGATCCTCCCACCTTAGCCTCCCAGTGTTAGGATTACAGGCATAAGCCACTGTGCTGGACTCATGTTGGACATCTTAGGGGGAAGAGGCAGGATAGGGTAGACAGAACAGTATCTAGTGAGTACACTCAAATCATATCCTTTTTTTTTGAGATGGAGTCTCATTCTGTTGCCCAGGCTGGAGTGTGGTGGAGCAATCTCGGCTCACTTCCGTCTCCTGGGTTCAAGCAAGTCTCCTGTCTCAGTCCCCCAGGTAGCTGGGATTATAGGTGCATGCCACCACACCCAGCTAATTTTTGTATTTTTTCTAGAGATGGGGTTTTGCCATGTTGGCCAGGCTGGTCTCGAACTCCTGACCTCAGGCAATCTGCCCACCTTGGCCTCCCAAAATGTTGGGATTACAGGCATGAGCCACTGCACCAGGCCCAAATCATATCTTAAACCAGCCACACAACAGTGTAAACTTATTTTTGTCTACCAGTGGCAAGAGGTAGTCTGGGTGACATAAAGATGAATACAATGGGACAGGATTTACCCTCAACATATTCCTAATCTAGGGGAGGTACAAAGGTAAACAATAAACCTGATCTTGATATACCATAAAACAAAATGTGCCATGTGGGACCTCAGAAAAACTTACTGGCAAAAGAGGGAGGCTTTAGGCTGAACTCTGAAGCATGAGAATTTCAACAGTGAAAAAGTAGCAGGTAACAGGCTGAGGGCAAGTACGTACTCCCAGTCTCCTGAAGGGAGTATGTACAAGGCAGAAAAACAATGAGAGCTCTTCCTGTCAGAAGCCAAGAGGAAGTGGACCAATACCTGTACTGCATGGAAGACTTAGAACACAGTAGACTCTTGGCCTTTATGGATTTAGCAGTTGTAACTCTGACCTGAACATCCATGACACTGCCAATATTTCACTTTGCTGAAGCATGATTTTGAACGGTGAGTACTGCCGCAAAAGGATAAAACAAGCTCAGTCAACCGCTGGCACATATGCCACAAAAGGCAGCAGCCAAGCTTGAGGGTTAAGACTGTGGCTCTATTCTCAAGAGCAGTTGCTTGGCCAGGCGTGGTGGCTAATGCCTGTAATCCCAAGGCCGAGGCGGGCGGATCATGAGGTCAGAAGTTGAGATCAAGCCTGGCCAACATGGCGAAACCCTGTCTCTACTAAAAATTTTAAAAAAAATTAGCCAGGTGTGGTGGTGTGTGCCTGTAATCCCAGCTACTGGGGAGGCTGAGGCAGGAGAATCACTTGAACTCGGGAGGTGGAGGTTGCAGTGAGCCAAGATCTTGCCACTGCACTCCAGTCTGGGCAACAGAGACTCTCCTCAAAAAAAAAAAAAAAAAAAAAGCAGTTGCTCTTGGTCACATTTATTAACTCATTTGTACCTTGGTTTCCTCATCTGCAAAACTAGGAATGATAAATTATAAAAATTAACTACATGGTAAGGACTCAGAATACTACCCAGCACACAGTACTCAATAACAAATGTTAGCTATTATTATATTAGCTATTGTTCCTCATTCTTTATATCTGCAATAGCTTTTAATAACAATGTGACGGGATCAACTGTTTTTCAATTTTACTTTATGATATTTTATAGGTAAAGTTACATGCTATGTTAATATTTATAGTTTTAAAATTTGCAGGGGTCCCAGGATTTACCTCTCACAAACTACTATATTTCTGTTTTTACCTATCACAGCTGAGATGTTCATCGTATCTTCAGCATAAGAAAACTTAAGACCAGTAAGGTAAAGTGGCAAGAACATGAGGTTTGAAGCCAGAGTCCTATAGACCTATGCTCAAATCCCAGCTCCAAAGCCCTGGACACAGGACCACCTTTTCTGAAAACTGGGTATATATACCTCTTCAGTTGTAAATGAGACACATAATATATACGAAGTGCTAATACCAATCTCTGCATGCAGTGGATGTTTGACAAATATTATTACCTCTCAGGTAAAAAAGTTACATATGGGTAACAGTTGAGATGTTAACAATGCCTTCAAATTCATCTCAAATCAAGTATTTATTTTTTATTGAGCACATATTTTGGTAGGAATTGATCGCAAGGAATTCCTAGTTTGCTCCGAAGAGGTTCACAGAATGTCAATATAAGTATGCTTAATTCTGAAAAAAAACATTTTCAGACTAAAAAAATTTTCATAGCTGATTATGAATTACAGGCTACTCTGACAGTACTTCATGAAGGTACCATTATTACAGATTAAAAATGGGTCACTATTTGAAACTTCACATGGTTCAATCACATTGAACAAATACATAATCAAAAGGAAACATTTTGGATAGAGTTTTTATCAACCAGGGATGGTGCTGCACACCTGTAATCCTAGCTACTTGGGAGGCTGAGGTGGGAGGATCCCTTGACTCCTGGAGTTAAGAGTCTGCAGTAAGCTATGACTGTACCACTGCACTCCAGTGGGGGTGAAAGTGAGACTCCGTCTCAATTTTAAAAGAAAAAAAGAATAGGGCATTCACCTAACTTTTAACTGTGGAAAATACTAGATTTAAAAACAAAACAAGGCCAGGCACAGTATCTCATGCCTGTAATCCCAACACTTTGGGAGGCCAAGAAGAGCGGATCGTCTGACATCAGGAGTTTGAGACCAGCCTGATCAACGTGGCAAAACCCCATCTTGACTGAAAATACAAAAATTGGCCAGGCATGGTAGCATGCGCCTGTAGTCCCAGCTACTTGGGGGGGCTGAAGCAGGAGAATCGCTTGAACCCAGGAGGTGGAGGTTGCAGTGAGCTGAGACCGTTCCACTGCACTCCAGCCTGGGCAACAGAGCAAGACTCTGTTTCAAAAAAATAAAAATAAAAACAAAAAGATTGTCCAGGCATGGTGGCTCACGCCTGTAATACCAGCACCATGGGAGTCAGGGGTGGGAGGATTGCTTTAGCCCAAGAGTTTGAGACCAGCCTGGGCAACATAGTCTCCACAAAAAGAAAAATAAAATCCAGAGACTGGGATTGAGTCTCCAATTTACAAGCATTATTCTCTGAAAAGCTATCTTAATACCCAGCTTTTAGGAATTATGACATAAAAATTCTAACAATCAGAATGGAGAAAAATAGTTAAGCTTGGGAAGAAAAGATGAGAACCAATCATCTACCTTGTTTTCTCCTTCACGATCTCAAGAAAATCAAAATAGAGAATTAAAGTCCCTTGAGATCTTCTAGGAGAGAGAAAACTACAACAGGGAGTTGTTGCTCATCAGATGTTGGATTTGTTCAGCATCATGTGTGTACTGTCTGATTCTAGTTCCTTATTAGCTATGTAAGCTTAGGCAGTCCCTTAATATACCTGAGTCTGCTGTATGCTGGAATAAACAACAAATTCCTTACAGAATTATGTAAAATAATTTATATGAAAGTTACAAAGTGGCCAGGCGCGGTGGCTCATGCATGTAATCCCAGCACTTTGGGAGGCCGAGGCAGATGGATCACAAGGTCAAGAGATCGAGACCATCCTGGTGAATGGTGAATATGGCGCAACACCATCTCTACTAAAAAAATACAAAAAATTAGCCGGGCATGGTGGTGGGTGCCTGTAGTCCCAGCTACTTGGGAGACTGAGGCAGGAGAATGGCGTGAACCCGGGAGGCGGGGGTTGCAGTGAGCCGAGATCACACCACTACACTCCAGCCTGGGCGACAGAGCGAGACTCCGTCTCAAAAAAAAAAAGAAAGAAAGTTATAAAGCAATGTCCAAATATACCAGAATATCAATGAATTTTTTAACCTGCTCACACTGATTCTTAACACATCTGAGTGACTCCTAAAGAGAAGTCAAATTAACCCCACATTTATAGAATGAAATTGCAATTGTTAAATGCAAACTCAGCTGGGAGTGGTGGCTCACACCTGTAATCTCAGCACTTTGGGAGGCTGAGGCAGGTGGATTGAGGCTAGGAGTTTGAGACCAGCCTGGCCAACATGGCCAAACCCTACCTCTAAAAAAAAACACAAAAATTAGCCTGACACGGCAGTGCACATATGTAGTCCGAGCTGTTAGGGAGGCTGAGGTGGGATGATCACTTGAGGCCTGGAGGTCCAAGCTGCCGTGAGCTGTGATCACGCGCCACTGCTCTCCAGCCTGGCAGACAGAGATCCTGTCTCAAAAAAAAGAAAAAAGACAAACTCATTTCTGAGTGACTAATCAACGTTTAGACAGCTTTCTATAGATTGTTTTCCTACACAATGCCTTACTTGTCAATTCTCAGAACCACCCTGTGATATGAGTACTACTAGTATCATCAGATGAGAAAAACCAGGGGCCACAGCCTTCAAGATGCTTTCCTGAAATCACGGATTCTGGAATCCCCGTGTTCTGGCTCCATAGCCTGTATTCTTTGTACATAATATAAGTCTCACAATGACATTTTAAGGTATGTTAGCCCCTCTTCATAGGTGCAAAACTGACTCCCAAGCCAGTTAGGAAATGTGTCCAGTGACACCCTGTAAGTAAAGCAGCACGGCAATGGCAGAACACATGTCTATGACTTCAAAGACCCTATTTCTTTTTTCTGAGACAGAGTCTACTCCTGCTCTATTGCCCAGGCTGGAGTGCAGTGGCACCATCTTGGCTCACTGCAATCTGTCTCCCGAGTTCAAGCAATTCTCCTGCCTCAGCCTCCCTAGTAGCTGGGATTACAGGCACCCGCACCACGCCTGGCTAATTTTTGTATTTTTAGTAGAGACCAGGTTTCACCATGTTGGCAAGGCTGGTCAAGAACTCATGATCTCAGGTGATCCACCTGCCTCAGCCTCCCAAAGTGCTGGGATTACGGGCGTGAGTCACCGCGGCCGGCCCAAAGACCACACTCTTTTTTTTTTGAGACGGAGTCTCGCTCTGTCGCCTGGGCTGGAGTGCAGTGGCCGAATCTCAGCTCACTGCAAGCTCCGCCTCCCGGGTTTACGCCATTCTCCTGCCTCAGCCTCCGGAGTAGCTGGGACTACAGGCGTCCGCCACCTCGCCCGGCTAGATTTTTGTATTTTTTTAGTAGAGACGGGGTTTCACCGTGTTAGCCAGGATGGTCTCGATCTCCTGACCTCGTGATCTGCCCGTCTCGGCCTCCCAAAGTGCTGGGATTACAGGCTTGAGCCAACGCGCCCGGCCAAGACCACACTCTTGAAGTCCCCTCACATTTAATTTAAAAGCGACTTTGGGCCGGGCTCGGCGGCTCATGCCTGTAATCCCAACACTTTGGGAGGTCGAGGCGGGCAGATAATCTCAGGTCAGGAGTTGGAGACAAGCCTGACCAACATAGAGAAACCCTGTCTCTACTAAAAGCACAAAGTTAGCCGGGCATGGTGGCACATGCCTGTAATTCCAGCTACTCGGGAGGCTGAAGCAAGAGAATCCCTTGAACCTGGGAGGCCGAGGTTGCGGTGAGCCGAGATCGGGCCACTGCACTCCAGCCTGGGCGACAGAGGGAGACTCCGTCTCAAAAAAAAAAGAAAAAGAAAATAAATTAAAAAAAAACAAGTTGAGAGCATTCACACAAGACTGATTCATTAGCTACACTGATCAATTTCAAAATAAAGCCAATGAGGAGAAAAGCCAGGGCAACAGGAGGTGCAAAATTTGGCAAGATTTCATTTCTGAAACTTACAGCACTTAATTATGAGAGATGCGGATAATAATAGATCATTATCGCATCAGTTCATGTTGAAATCTTCCTTCAAAGCATAAAGTTTCTGTCATAGATGACTTAGGGGCTTCAGGACAGGATAAAACAAAACCAAATACTCCTTTCAACCTACTGATTTCTTTTCGGCCTGAGAAGGTGCGGGCGATCCAAAGCCCCCCGGGGACTGCGTGTAGCCGCCGGCTCCCCCATATGAGGAGCTGCCATAGCTTTCGAATCCACCTGTTTTGAACAACAGGATTAGTGCCTGTGCCACGTCCCGCGCCTCCGAGAAACCTGCAGGCTCCCCGAGGCTTCGCCCCTCCAAATACTGCCCGCGTCTCCCTAACCTTCCTCGCCGCCTTCCTGCGACCCCCAAACGCCCCAGCTCCGCTCCCGGCCTTCCTCTCCGGCTGCCACACGCCTCTCGGACCCCAGGCTCTCCCTCTTGCTAAAACCTCCTGCGATTCTCTTCCTCCTCCACCCCGCACCCCCATCATTACTGTTCCACATCTTGGTCGCGATTTTCCGCAAAAAGGCCGAGAAGGTTCGGGTCTGGGGGAATCACGGAAAACCACAGAACGCGGCCGCTACTGCGCCGCTCTAGCTACTTTTCTCTGGCGCCACAAACTCCTTCCAGCGAATGACGGAGCCAGTCAGCTCCCGGGGAGCTTCTCGCTTCAGCCAATCGGTGCTCACGAATGCTACGCTTCTTCCTGTCTTCTCTGCCCATGCTCCAAAAAACGCACACTGCACTCCCAGTTGGCTCCAAAAGCCTGCGCGGCCATCTTTACGAAGGGCAAAACCCTCCGCACTAGCGGAAGCAAGGAGCTGGCAGGGCGGTATCGCAAAAAATCAACCAATCAGAGCAATACTACCGCGACGCAGCGCCGCGTGATTCCACCCTCGTCAAGTGCGCGACTTCTGACGTCACTTCCTTTGTTCGGCGTGCTCGGGTTCCCGCCAAACTACCACCAATCAGACGACGCCTTCAACTAAAGGGCCGTAGTGGGGTTTTTGGCTTCGGTGTTTCCCACCCGCGGTCGCGCGGGAATTGCGCACCTCAGGGACTCGCAGCACTAGCCTCACAGCATCGCGTGGAGTTGCTTGTTCTTTTACATAGGAAGTCCCATTCTCTTCGTGTAATGCCACCAATGGTCCCGATTCTCCCCAGTGGGGCTGTGAGACTCCTACGCCCTCTTGCCCATGACAGACTTGTAAAGATCTGAGGGTGGCACCCCTCGTCCCCCACCTGTCCCCACCCCAGTCTCATCCCGGCTTGGCCTCTCCAGTCATTTCTACCATTTTTTGTAATTCTTCATATGACGTGCTGGTCTTTTCCTCCCATGGGGAGTGGAACCTTTTGTCAGTTCCTTCCTCAGAATATTAATAACATTGTTAGAATTTTATGTTCATTTATGTGTTTAAGAAAAATTAGCAGGTGCTGTGGCTCATGTCTGTAAACCCAGCAGTTGGGGTCTGAGGTGGGAGGACCTCTTGAAGCCAGAAGTTTGAGACCAGCCTGGGCAACACAGTGAGAACCCCTCCCAAAAAATATTTTAAAAAATGTCTGGTGTGGTGACCAGTGTCTGGGGTCCCAGCTACTGGCGTGGCTAAGGTGGGAGGATCACCTGGGCCTGGGGTGTCCAGGCTGCAGTGAACTGTGATGCACTTCAGCCTGGGTGACAGAGACTGCGACTCAAAAAAAAAAAAAAAAAAAAAAAAAAAAAAAAACGATTGTTGATGCTTTCTTTGTTCCTGGCCCTGTGCTGGTCATGGATTCAGTGGTAAGTAAGACAGACATGGCCCTTGGGCTCCCAAACTGTGTGTTTTTTCTTCTCTTCTTCTTTTTCCTTTTTTTTTTTTTTTTGGAGACGGAGTTTTGTCCTTGTTGCCCAGGCTGGAGTGCAATGGCGCGATCTTGCCTCACTGCAACCTCCGCCTCCCGGGTTCAAGCGATTCTCCTGCCTCAGCCTGCCGAGTAGCTGGGATTACAGGGATGCGCCACCACGCCTGGCTTTTTTTTTTTTTTTTTTTTTTTTGTATTTTTAGTAGAGACGGGGTTTCTCCATGTTGATCAGGCTGGTCTTGAACTCCCTACCTTAGGTGATCCGCCGCCTCGGTCTCCTAAAGTGCTGGGATTACAGGCATAAGCCTCCGCGCCCGGCTTTTATTTTTTGTTTTTGTTGTTGTTGTTGAAAACAAGGTTTCTCTCTGTCACCCAGGCTGGAGTGCAATGGCGCAATCTCTGGGATTACAGGCCCAACTCCCTCCCCATTCCTTCTTTTCTTCTCCATCTCTCTACCCCTCCTCCTCCTCTTTCCCCCTTCTGCCTCCTCCTCTCTCCTCCTCCTCCTTTCTCCTGCCTCAGCCTCCTTCGTAATCCTTCTGGGATTACAAACCCAACTCCCTCCCTCCCTTCCTCCCTCCCTCCTTCCCTCCCTTCCTTCCATCCTTCCTTCCTCCCTCCCACCTTCCCTCCCTTCCTTCCTTCCTCTCCTCCTCCTTCTTCTCCTCCTTGTCCTCCTCCTTCCTCCTTCCCCTTCCTCCTTCCTCTTTAAAAATAAATCAGATGGTGGCGGGCCCCTGTAGTCCCAGCTACTCCGGAGGCTGAGGCAGGAGAATAGCATGAACCTGGGAGGCAGAGCTTGCGGCGAGCTGAGATCACATCACTGCACTCCAGCCTGGGCGTCAGAGCGATACTCCATCTAAATAAACAAATAAATAAATAAATAAATAAGAAAGAGCCAAGTGCAGTGGCACACCATGCAGTCCCAACTACTTGGGAGGCTGAGGCTGGAGGATCGCTTGAGCCCAGGAGTACAAGGCTACAATGTGTGATGATCTTGCCTGTGAATGGCCAGTGCACTCCAGCCTGGACAAGGGAGCAAGATCCTATCGCTTAACAAAATAAAAAAGAGAAAGAATGTAAAATGTCTTAAAATATAACACAATGCCAAACATCAAAATCAGATTTTTGCCCAGAATTTCAAGACCTGGGTGATCTGATAAATCAAATAGAGGAGTCAGTTCTCAATAAATGCTAAAGTAATTGGTATTTACTCTGTGTGTGGATGTGGTAGTAAACTCATCTCTTAATTTAGTTTTGTCAAGTTGAAGTCTTCCTGTCACATAAAAGGAATTGCTGGGAGGTGTTCCACTTCCCTCTCCAGGTAGGTTGTACACTTTATTCTCAGACTGGGAGCTGTCAGGGAAATCTAAAGTAAGACTGAGAAGAAGAGAAATCGTCATCATTTTTTTTTTTTTGGAGTCAGGGTCTTGCTGTGTTGTCCAGGCTAGAGTGTAGTGGCATGATCACAGCTCATCACAGCCTTGACTCAACCTCCCTGGTCTCAGGTGAATCTCCCACCTCAGCCTCTTACATAGCTGGGACTACAGGTGTGTGCCACCACACCTGGCTAATTTTTGTATTTTTTGTAAAAACGGGGTTTTGCAATGTTGCCCAGGCTGATCTCGACCCCCTGGGCTCAAGTGATCCGCACAGCTCGGCCTCCCAAAGTACTAGGATTACAGTTGTGGTCCAGCTGAAATCATCCTTTAAGACCAATCTGGTGACACACCCATTAGGATTGCCACTATCAAACAAAATAGGAAACAACAAATGTTGGTGAGGATGTGGAAAATTGAAACTTTTGTGCACTGTTACTGGGAATGTAAAATGGCACAACAACTATGGAAAACAGTATGGTGGTTCCTCAAAAAATTACAAATAGAATTACCATATGACCCGGAAATTCAACTTCTGTGTCTATACCCAAAATAATTGAAAGGGAGGACTTGGAAATATTTGAACACCTGCGTGCATAGCCGCATTATTCATGATACCCAAAGATGGAAGCAGCCCAAGTGTCCATTGACACATAAAAGGATAAACAAAACAAAATGTGGTATAGATATATAGTGAATTAATAATATTCAGCCTTAAAAAGGAATGAAATTCTGAGACATGTTACAATGTGGAGAACCTCAAAAACTGCAAAGTTAAATAAGCCAGTTACAAAAGGACAAATATTATTTGATTCCACTTATATGTGGTACCTTGAGAGTCTAATTCATATGCACAGAAAGTCAAAGGGACACAAAAATTAACCAGGCGTGGTGGTGCCCACTTGTAATCTCAGCTACTTGGGAGACCTGAGGTGGGAAGATGGCTTGAGCCCTGGAGGTGGAGAGATAACATCACTGCTCTCCAGCCTGGGTGACAGAGCGACCCTGTCTCAAAACAACAGTGACAACAACAAAAGAGTCAAATAGTGGCTGTAGAGGGCAATAGAGAATTAGTATTTAATGAGTACAGAATTTCAGTTTGGGAAGATGGAAAAGTCCCAGAGTTGGATAGTGGGGATGGTTGTACAGCAATGTGAATATATTTATTGCCACTGAACTGTACACTTGAAATGGTTAAAGTCCTAAATATTATGTATATTTTACCACAATTAAAAACATTATTTTTTAAAGAGAGAGGAAAAAATAACCCAATCTGCTATTTGCTGGGTACATACCACCTGCCAGGTACCTGCATTTTTGGCTCTGCTAAGTGTTTAATGTATGTCTCAATGTTTTGGACCTGCCATTTTAACCTCCAGTATCATTTTGCCTCCATTTCCTAAATATACATATTTTAATCAGATATGACCCAATATTGGTGAATTTCCATTTATACTTGATTCTCTGTTCAATATTCTGTACAGTGTAAGTTACCCATTTCCAATTTTTGCCATTTTAATTCTGCAGAAATCATTTTTGTGTAGTATTTCCTGGGCAGTGTTTACAGCGAAGATTTATTTTGTCAATAAAAATTAGATCCCAATCAAATTTTACAGATTTTTTACGCCTGCCACTGTCACTTTATGGGTGCTCTTTATTTGTATCAAGTATAATTTGATTTGGAGTGATTTTTTCTTTTTTTCTTTTTTTTTTTTGAGGCAGGGTCTCACTCTGTCACCCAGACTGGATATCAGTGGCACAATCTTGGCTCACCCCGCCTCTCATGCTGAAGCAATTCTCCTGCCTCAGCCTCCCGAGTAGCTGTGAGTACAGGTGCATGCCACCACTCCCAGCTAAGTTTTTTTTTGGTATTTTTAATAGAGATGGGGGTTTCACCATGTTGGCCAGGCTGGTCTCAAACTCCTGACTTCAAATCATCTACCCGTCTTGGCCTCCCAAAGTGCTGGGATTACAGGCGTGAGCCACCATGTCCGCCCGATCTTTTTTTTTTGAGAGGGAGTCTCGTTCTGTGCAATGGCATGATCTCAGCTCACTGCAACCTCTGTCTCCTGGATGCAAGCGATTATCCCACCCCAGTCTCCCAAGTAGCTGGGATTACAGGTGCCTGCCACCACGCCCAGCTAATTTTTTGTAGTTTTAGTAGACGCGGGGTTTCACCATATTGGCTGGTCTCGCACTCCCAACCTCAGGCAATACACCTGCTTTGGCCTCCCAAAGTGCTGGGATTACAGGTGTGACCCACCGCACCTGGCCTGGGGTGATTTTTTTTTTTTTTTTTTTTTTTTTTTGAGACGGAGTCTCGCTTCTGTCGCCCAGGCTGGAGTGCAGTGGCCGATCTCAGCTCACTACAAGCTCCGCCTCCCGGGTTCATGCCATTCTCCTGCCTCAGCCTCCCGAGTAGCTGGGACTACAGGCGCCCGCCACCTCACCCGGCTAGTTTTTTGTATTTTTTAGTAGAGACGGGGTTTCACCGTGTTAGCCAGGATGGTCTCGATCTCCTGACCTCGTGATACGCTCGTCTCGGCTTCCCAAAGTGCTGGGATTACAGGCTTGAGCCACCGCGCCTGGCACCTGGGGTGATTTTTAAAAATAATTTCCAGTGTTAAACACATGTGATTTTCCAAAAATTTTTTTGGTCTAAGATAATTTTACTAGATGGAGTTTTAGCTGTTTTCAGTTTTAAATGACACTGATTATTTCTACCAGTAATACTCATTGCAAATGGATAATGCTGATAGAATTACTTTCAGTATCAGAGAGGCTTTTCTATGTGGAGCAGAACATTTCATTCACAACTACATTTGTTCCTCAGTATACACAAGGGATCAGTTCCAGGACCACCAGTATACCAAAATCTGCCCATATTCAAGTCCCATCGTTGGCCCTGTGGAACCCGCTAATATGGAAAGTCAGTCCTCCTATACTGGGTTTCGCGTTCTGAAAATACTATATTTTCAGTCTACGATTTGTTGAAAAAAATCCGTAAAAGTGGATTGGGGCTGGGAACGGTGGCTCACGCCTATAATCCCAGTACTTTGGGAGGCTGAGATGGGCGGATCATGAGGTCAGAAGTTCAAGACCAGCCTGGCCAACATGGTGAAACCTCGTAGTCTCTACTAAAAATACAAAAAATTAGCCAGATGTGGTGGCAGACGCCTGTAATCCCAGCTACTCGGGAGGCTGAGGGAGGAGAATTGCTTGAACCCAGGAGGCAGAGGTTCCAGTGAGTGAAGATCCTGTCATTACACTCCAGCCTGGGCAACAGAGCAAGACTCTGTCTCAAAAGAAGAAGAGGAAGAAGGAGAGGGAGGAGAGGGAGAGGGAGAGGGAGAGGGAGGAGCAGGGGGAGGGGGAGGGGGAAGAGGGGAAGAGGGGAAGAGGAGGAGGAGGCCAGGCGCAATGACTCATGCCTGTAATCCCAGCACTTTGGGAGGCCGAGGCTGGCGTATCACTTGGGGTCAGGAGCTTGAAACCAGCCTTGCCAACATGGTGAAACCCCGTCTCTACTAAAAATACAAAAAAACTAGCCAAGCATGGTGGTGGGCGCCTGTAATCCCAGCTACTTTGGAGGCTGAGGCAGGAGAATCTCTTGAACCAGGAGGCAGAGGTTGCAGTGAGCCGAGATTTCACCACCGTACTCCAGCCTGGGCGACATAGCGAGACTCCATCTCAAAAAAAAAAAAAAAAAAAAAAATCCATATAAGTGGACCCGTGCAGTTCAAACCTGTGTTGTTCAAGAGTCAACTTATTGTTCAGTGCTGAATTTATTAAATTCTAATAGCTAATGAAACTTGAAATCAAACCTTTGGGTATTTAAACATTGCTTACACATTTAATTAAATATGCTTAAAATTTTAAAGTGCAATTAAAGTTTTAGGATGGCTCATTCTTATGAATACTTCACATATCTTAAAGAGCAGACAAAACATACAGAAACAATGGTTTACTGGGAAGCTGGTGAGGTTTAAGCTTCAGGGCCCCTCACTTGCACAGCCTCTTCCAAGCGTCTACATTCATACTTACATTTGTATCTTATTTTGCATTCTTTTTCTTAAAGAAAGCCGCCCAAATTGTGTAAGCTTCCAGCCCCACAAAATCTAGGTCCTCATGTCCCATTCTTCTTTGAATCCTTGCTTTATTTATTTTGTTATCCTCCTAAGGCTTCTGTACCATTATTTATTTATTTATTTTGAGACTCAGTTGCCCAGGCTGGAGGTGCAGTGGCATAATTTCAGCTCACTGCAGCCTCAACCTTCCAGTCTCAAGCCATCTTCCCATCTCAGCCTCCCAAGTAATTAGGACAACAGGTGTGCACCACCATGCCCAGCTAATTTTTATATTTTTTTGTAGAGATGGGATTTCACCATGTTGCCCAGGCTGGTCTGGGACTTCTGGGCTCAAGCAATCTGCCCAGCTTGGACTCCCAAAGGGCTGGAATTACAGGCATGAGCCACCACACCCAGGTGAAAATATTATATTTTGTTTATTTATGTATGTATGTATTTATTTATTTATTTTGAGACAGAGTCTCACTCTCTCGCCCAGACTGGAGTGTAGTGGCGCAATCTCGGCTCACTGCAACCTCTACCTCCCGGGTTCAAGCGATTCTCCTGCCTCAGCCTCCTGAGTAGGTGGGATTACAGGCACCCACCACCATGCCTGGCTAATTTTTGTATTTTTAATAGAGACAGGGTTTCACCATATTGGCCAGTCTGGTCTCGAACTCCTGACCTCGTGATCTGCCAGCCTCGACCTCCCGAAGTGCTGTGATTACAGGTGTGAGCCACTGCGCCCGGCCGAAAATACTTATTTTTTAAGGTTAGATGTTTACATTTCTTTTTCCAATGTAACATAGCATATTGCTATACTTTATATTTGTCACAATGACAGACAAATTGTGAGTGTTTTCTAAGATCTTGGAGTAAAGATCATTACACTGGAAATGGCATGGGATCTGGGTGTGCCTCTGGCAAAAAGGGTAGGGTCAAAGGTCCTGCTTTATTTACTTAATTTTCATGATCACCAAATGAGGGAAGCAGTATGTCATCCCCATTTTACAGATAAGGAAACTGCCCCCCAACCTCTTCCATATCACAGCCACAAGTAGAAAATCACGTTTGCATGGTACATTGGATTAAACACAAGACACTGGCTGGGGCCAAAGGTACAAGGTGACCATTAGTCCTGGTTTGCCCAGGACTTTCCCAGTTTTTAAGCTGAAAGTCCCAAGTCCCATATTCCAGACACCTCCTCACCACCCAGTCCCAGTTGAACTAAGACAGTTACGCTGGTCAGGGCTTTCTGGCTGGGCTGTGGTTGAATGTCTTACTGTTCCTGTAACCTTTGGGTTCTGTAATGGTGTGCCTGACCACTCCTGGTGAGGCTGTCATCAGCCTAAGGTCACAGAGCTAGTAGAGGGAGGAGTTGGAATTGAACCCAGTTCTGTGTGACTCCTGAGCCCCTCTTTTTAGAGACGAGGTTTTGCTGTGTTGCCTAGGCTGGTCTCAAACACTTGGCCTCAAGTGATCTGCCAGCCTTGGCCTCCCAGAGTGCTAGGATTACAGGCGTGAGCCACTGCGCCTGGCCACTATGTATAATTTTAAAGAGTATTCCAGGAAGAAGTATGCCAGGAGGACAGATGATAAGGGAGATACCTACAAAGAAGTGACATTGCCCAATCTAAATGTCATGCTAAGAATTTAGGATTTTTTTCCCATAGCCATGGGGAGCCACAGGTTTTTGAAGCAAAAGAATTATAAGATCACTTCCAGATTGAGTGAGGCAGAGTGAGGAGTGTGGAGAGGCCGGGAACTGCCTGAGACTAGAGGTAGGGAGATCTGTTATCAAGCTGGATTAACAGGCCCAGGTAGCAATGATGCGGACCTGCACCATGGCAGAGGCAGTGGTAAAGAAAGAGGCAGAGCAAGCGGAAGTCGTAGAAAGGGGCAAAGCTTCGGGTGTCTTCAAATCATTAATTTTTTTATTCATCCAGACCTACTCATTCCACCATACATTTATTTGATGAATATATATTTAGTGCCAGGAGCTGTGCTAACCCTCAAGTGACTCTAGTTTTGAATCTGGGTGAAATTCAGAAATGGATGGGGAGAAATAGAGTAGAACCCAGGAACAGAAGCAGGTTTCTTCAATTAATGTTTGGCCAGGCCGAGTTTGTCAATTGTGAACAACTTAAGAATTTCTGAGATTTTTAAGGATCAACCATCACAAAAAGCCCAGATAAGAGAAGACACGAATAGCTGGTATAATTTGAGGCCTCCCAGGTTTCATCACTACTTACTCTTTTTTCTTTTTTTTTGGACAGAGTTTCACTCTTGTTGCCCAGACTGGAGTGCAATGGCACGATCTCGGCTCACTGCAACCTCCACCTCCTGGGTTCAAGCGATTCTCCTGCCTCAGCCCCCTGAGTAGCTGGGATTACAGGTATGCACCACCATGGCCAGTTACTTTTGTATTTTTAGTAGAGACAGAGTTTCTCCATGTTGGTCAGGCTGGTTCAAACTCCCGACCTCAGGTGATCCACCTGCCTTGGCCTCCCAAAGTGCTGGGATTACAGGTGTGAGCCACCACGCCTAGCTCAGTACTTATTCTTTTGAGCAGTCACTGCTGCTGCAAAGGGGAAAATATGAGTAATTATTCCATGATCTTTCCACTTTTTATTATTATTTATTTATTTATTCATTTATTTATTTAGTTTGAGGTGGAGTCTCACTCTGTCACCCAGGCTGGAGTGCAGTGGCACAATCTCAACTCACTGCAACCTCTGCCTTCCGGGTTCAAGCAATTCTCCTGCCTCAGCCTCTCTAGTAGCTAGGATTACAGGTGCCTGCCACCACGCCTCCCAAAGTGCTGGGATTACAGGTGTGAACCACTGTGCTCGGCTGGAGGCATCTTTATCTAATTCACACAAAGGCCTAGAAGAGTCCCCTTTTCTACATTCACAAAGATATCTTATTGGTTACTGGTGGTGGTGATGATGGTATCTTCAGGGGACACTGACCAAAAAACTGAGGTATTTAAAAGAAACCCTTGCAGGCCTGATGTGGTTACTGATGCCTGTAATCCCAGCACTTTGGGAGGGTGAGCTGGGCAGATCCCTTGAGCCCAAAAGTTTGAGACCCACCTGGGCAACCCAACCAAACCCCCTTTTTGCTAAATATACAAAAATTAGCTGGGCGTGGTGGTGTGTGCTTGTAGTCCCAGACACCTGAGAGGCTGAGATGGGATGATTGCTTAAGCCTGGGAGTTCAGGGCTGTAATGAGCCATGATAGGGCCACTGCATCCTAGCCTGGGTGACAGAGCAAGACCTTGTCTCAAAAAAAAAAAAAAAAAAAAAAAAAAGAAGCCCTGCATGCAGTCAAAAGCTGAGTAAGACTCTAGCATCTGTCAGATGGGTTTATGAGGAGCTCCAGTGCCCTCCCAGGACTCTCTCTCTTGTTCCAATTTCAAGTGTAACCATTGCCAACTCCCTGCCCAGCCCTAGGAGTGCTGGCTGCCCTAGACTCCTTGCCTGCCCTCCTTCCCCACCAGTCCCATAGGTTACCTTCCATGCATACCTCAACATGCCCTGGATTATAAATTGGGGCACAGGCTCAGGGGCAAGAAAAATCACATGGCTTTATTTTCATTAAATCCATGGCAGTGGGTCTCTGAGCTTTCTTCCCCCTGGACTGGCAGAAGATTCAGTCTTGGTGATTATTTTGATGCCCCTCACTTCCTTGGGGTGTCCTAGGCCCTAAACAGAAATGGGGTTTAGTCTGTAGTTGTTTGTGGGCGTAATATACTCATTGGCTAAGGCTGCACAGTTCCTAGGGGCTGGAAATTCTGCTGCATCTCTGACCCCAGGGACTTAGCTAGGCCAGGAGCCTTGTTGATTGATTTGTGTAATGCCCATGTTTTCCGCTGAATGTAAGCCCTGTGAGGGCAGAGGCTTTGCATTGTTCACCACTTTCTTTTTTCTTTCTTTCTTTTTTTTTTTTAGACGGAGTTTGCTCTTGTCACCCAGGCTGGAGTGTAATGGCGCGGTCTCTGCTCACTGCTCCCTCCACCTCCCGGGCTCAAGAAATTCTCCTGCCTCACCATGCCCGGTGGAATTACTGTTTTTTTTTTTTAAATATCTGATAATGTGTTAGAAAAAGAGAGTCCTAGCCGGGCGCAGTGGCTCACACCTGTAATCCCAGCACTTTGGGAGGCCAAGGCAGGAGGATCACCTGAAGTCAGGAGTTCGAGACCAGCCTGACCAATGTGGATAAACCCAATCTCTACTAAAAATACAAAATTAGCCAGGCGTGGTGGCGCATGCCTGTAATACCAGCTACTCGGGAGGCAGAGGCAGGATAATCGCTTGAACCCAGGAGGCAGAGGTTGCAGTGAGCCAAGATCGTGCCATTGCACTGCAGCCTGGGCAACAAGAGCGAAACTCCATCTCAAAAAAAAAAAAAAAGAAAGAAAAAGAGAGTCCTTATCTTTTAGAGATACATACTGCTTGTGTTCAAAATGATATGATCACTGGAATTTAACATAATACAGTGGGGGCCAGGTATGGTAGCTCACACCTATAAGCTCAGTGCTTTGGGAGGCTGAGATGGGAGGATCACTTGAGGCCAGGAGTTTAGGACCAGAATGAGTAATGCAGTAAGATGCTGTTTATAAAAAAAAAATAAATAAATAAAAATTAAAAAAAGCTAGGTGAGGTGGCAAGTGCCTATAGTTCCAGCTATTCCAGAGGTTGAGGCGGGAAGATAGCGTGAGTCCAGGAGGTCAAGACTGCAGTGAGCTATTATCTTGCCACTGCACACTAGCCTGGGTGGCAGAATAAGACACCCCCCTTCTTCTTCTTCTTCTTTTTTTTTTTTTTGACATAGAGTCTTGCTCTGTCACCCAGGCTGGAATGTAATGGTGCAATCTTGGCTCACTGCAACTTCCACCTCCCAGGCTCAAGGGATCCTCCTGCCTCAGCCTCCCAAGTAGCTGGACTATAGACATGTATTACCACACCTGGCTAATTTTTGTATTTTTTGTAGAGACGGCGTTTCACTATGTTGCTCAGGATGGCCTCAAACTCCTGGGTTCAAGCGATCCTCCTGCCTTAGCCTCCCAGAGTGCTGGGATTACAGACATGAGCCACTGCAGCCGGCCTGAGACCCCTTCTGTAAAAAAATACATAAATAAATAAAAGTTAAAATAATAAAAAATTTTAAAAGTTGTTTAAATAGGGCTGGGCGCGCTGGCTCATGCCTGTAATCCCAGCACTTTGTGAGGCCAGAACGGGCGGATCATGAGGTCAGGAGATCGAGACCACAGTGAAACCCTGTCTCTACTAAAAATACAAAAAATTAGCTGGGCGTGGTGGTGGGAGCCTGTAGTCCAGCTACTCGGGAGGCTGAGGCAGGAGAATGGCGTGAAGCCGGGAGGTGGAGCTTACAGTGAGTTGAGATCGCGCCACTGCACTCCAGCCTGGGTGACAGTGAGACTCTGTCTCAAAAAAATAAAAAGTTGTTTAAATACATAAAATAATCAAATGGGAGTATAGATGAAATAAGTGTGGCCATAAGTTCATAATTGCTGCAACTGGAGGAAGGTACTTGGGGGTTCATTCCATCATTCTCTCTCCTTCTGTTTCTGTTTGACCGTTTCCATAATACAATTTTTTTTTTTTTTTTTTTTTTTTTTTTTTTTTGAGACGGAGTCTCGCTCTGTCGCCCAGGCTGGAGTGCAGTGGCCGGATCTCAGCTCACTGCAAGCTCCGCCTCCCGGGTTTACGCCATTCTCCCGCCTCAGCCTCCGAGTAGCTGGGACTACAGGCGCCCGCCACCGCACCTGGCTAGTTTTTTGTATTTTTAGTAGAGACGGGGTTTCACCGTGTTAGCCAGGAGGGTCTCGATCTCCCGACCTCGTGATCCACCCGCCTCGGCCTCCCAAAGTGCTGGGATTACAGGCTTGAGCCACCGCGCCCGGCCCATAATACAATGTTAAGAAAGGATTAAACATGTGTCACCTCCTCCTAGAAGCCCTCTCACATTCCTCAGTCTGAACTAGATCCCCCTTTCCGGGGCTTGCCAATTCACCTGACATGCTGACCTGCCGTTCTGTGGTGTGCCCCTCCCTCCTGGGGGCAGGGGCTGCACAGGCAGGAGAGGTGTGGCTTCCACTTAACGGTCCAGATGCCCGCCTCCTCGGGCGGGCACAGATCGCACCCTGCTGGGCAAAGGAGGAAGAGCCAGAGGATCCAGATGCCTTGGAGGACTTGGAACACCTGTAACAGGACAGGGAGTTCTGCTCAGGCATGTGGCCACAGAAAACTACTTGGGAAGCCTGCGGTGAGAACAACAGTTCCTGGAGAATCCCACCGCTCTGGTGAAGTGAGCCCCGAGGATGAGGCTGCTCACCTGGCTGATTTTCTGGCCCACTGGGGAGGTGCCAGGGCTGAACAGGTATAGTACTGGGAATGTCTGCTATGCCTTTGTTTTGTACTATGAACTCTGGGGCGGGAAGCTGCTCGCAGCAAACCTGAAGGTGCTTCTAAAGATAGCAAGGCAGGAGCTAGGGTAGGGAGGCAGGGTGGGGAGAGCTAGTGGGCCTTGGTGAGTGCTGTTTGAGCCTGAAGATTTTAAATGGAGGTGACAGCTGGCCAGGGAGGCACACCGATGTTGCGAAGACGTCTGGGTACTTGAGAGCTAGCTAATTAGTGGAGGTAGGAGGTGGCAGGAAAGATTCGTGGACTCATTCAACAAAAGAGGTCCTTTTCTGTACCACACATTATTCTAGGAGCCAGGGATATATCAGAGAAGAAAACAAAGTCCCGGTCTTAATGAAGAATTCCTTCATCTGGGGAGAAAAAAACAAACCACATAAACAACTAAAATACACAGCATTGGAGGAGATGATAAGCGTTATGGGGAAAATAAAGTAGAACAGGGAGGGAAGGGTTTGGGGAGGGGGTACTTACAAGACGGCCAGAGAAGAGCTGTCAAATCAGGTGACATTCAAGTGAAGCCTTGAGGCAATGAGTCCGGGAGCCACATGGGTGTCCAGAACATTACAGAAAAAGAGGACAGTGCACGGGGTCTGAGGTGAACACACAGGTGATGTGCAAGAGGAACAGTAAGGAAGCCTGTGTGGCTGGAGCAGGGTGGGCAGGACGAGTGGGGGTGAGGTTGGCAGATGATGGGGTGGAGAAGGTGCCAAATCATGGATAGCCTCGAAGACTTCCTTGAAGACTCAGACGTTTTTCTTTCCATGTGCCTTTAGATAGGAAGGACGCAGGCTTTTGCACAGGGTGAAATGGGATGTCCTTGGAGGGTTCTAGGCACAGGTGTAATGTATTCTGACTTCTGTATGTTTAAAAGGACCCTTGAGGCCAGATGCACTGCTCACATCTGTAATCCCAGCACTTTGGGAGGCCGAGGAGGGTGGGTTGCTTGAGTCCAGGAGTTTGAGACCAGCCTGGGCAACATAGCAAAACCCTGACTCTACTAAAAATACCAAAAATTAGCTGGACGTGATAGTGGGTGCCTGTAGTCCCAGTTACTTGGGAGACTGAGGTGGGAGAATTACCTGAGCCCGGGAGGTTGAGGCTGCAGTGAGCTGTGATCGTGCCACTGCACCCCTGCGTGGGTGATGGGAGCGAGATCCTGTCTCAAAAAAAAAAAAAAAAAAAAAGAAAATGAAAGAAAAAAATTCTCTTTTATAGCCCCTCTGAAGTAGGTGCTAATATCATTATGCCCATTTTGCAGATGAGGCAAATGAGTCTCAGAGGGGACACTGCACTTGCTGAAGACCTCCCAGCTGGGAAGTGGCAGGACAAAGCCTGTGCCTGGCTGTACTGTGCTTCATGTCCTCTTGGGATGGTGGGGTTTAGAAGTACTATTTTTTTCTCTTTTCTCCAGACTTGCTAGAATGTATACATCTGTAATTTTAAAACAAAAGTAAATTTAAAAGGAATTCCAGGCCGGTTGCGTTGGCTCCCGCCTGTAATCCCAGCACTTTGGGAGGCTGAGACGGGTGGATCACGAGGTCAGGAGATCGAGACCATCCTGGCTAATATGGTGAAACCCCGTCTCTACTAAAAATACAAAAAATTAGCCGGGCATGGTGGCGGGCGCCTGTAGTCCCAGCTACTCAGGAGGCTGAGGCAGGAGAATGGTTTGAACCCGGGAGGTGGAGCTTGCAGTGAGCGGAGATCGCACCACTGCATTCTAGCCTGGGCCACAGAGCGAGTCTGTCTCAAAAACAAACAAACAAACAAACAACAACAACAAAAGGAATTCTGCAGCACCTGTAAGGATTTTCCGACTCCAGTTGTCTTCCTGAAGCATAGGTGGATTCTGAGACAGGGGATCAGACAGCATCATCCCTGCTTTGCATTAAACTGCAGGATTTCTGCCTCCACTTTTCTTAGCCAGGAGCTTGGGTGGATGCCAACTTGCTGGCTCCTTCTCCTCCCACACATGTCCTATGCAGCATTTCACTCCTTCCTCAGCTTCTAACTGCAGAGAAGCAGACAGGTTCTTCCCCTGTGGGTGAGCTTGGTAGGAAAACACTCCCTGAAAGGCCAGCCCAGGGCTAAGGGAGCAGGACCAGGGCAGAAATGGTAATACTTACCTCTGGAGCTGTTGTGAGCAGAGGGTATTCACTGTTGGGGGTCTGTAAATGTAGGTTTTAACAAATGAACTCCATGGGTTTTGGAGGGCCTCTGTTTACAGAGCACGAATTACAATTGTGTTTTAGGGCTACTGCTGAACCTTAATAGCAAAGGACTGAAATAGGGATTGAGATCATTGTGTGGTTAGGGTTATAGGCAATAACAGACAAAAGTCACTGAATCACAGGAGTCAGACTGTGAGGGCCTTCAGGGAACCTCTGTTCAGTACTTTCATCTTATACTTGAGGAAATGGAGGCCTGAGGGGCAGTGTGGCCCAGGGAATGAGCCCTAAGGCTGCCTTGCTCACCCCACAGCCAGGTGCTCGGTATAAGAGAACCCTTGCACCTGCACAATTGAGGCAGGAGGTGGGACTGGACTCCAGAGGCGGGGCTTTGACACCAGACCAGATTGAGGACTAGCTAAAACAGGGCCTGGGCAAAAGCAGTTTTCAAACACACCCGGCAGTGTGGCATGTCAGTTTACCTTTGCAATGGCAACACCCAGGAGTTACTGCCCCTTCCATGGCAGTGACCCAGTGATTTAAAAGTTACTACCCCTTCCCTAGAAATTTCTGCATAAATGCCCCTTAATCTCCCGGCAATTAAAGTGGGTATAAATGTGACTGCACAACTGCCCTGAGCTGCTACTCTCTGCCCATGGGGTAGCCCTGCTCTGCAGGAGCAGTCATGGAGCTGTAACATCACCTCTTCAACAAAGCTGTTTCCTTCAACCTCAAGGTTGCCCTTGAATTCTTTCCTGGGCAAAGCCAAGAACCCTCATGGGCTAAGCTCCACTTTGGGGCTCACATGCTCTGCATCACAGCCATCCCTCTGCTGAGTGCATTCTAATCCTCATTTTATAGATGACGAAACTGAGGCTTAGCTCTGAAAATCCCTTGCTTAAGTTGCCACTGCCTGTATGGAAGAGCCAGGATTCAAAATAAGATGTCCCTGATTACAGGTTTCATACATGTCCTTACAGAAATAACTTATTGCCTGAAGCCAGAAAACTTAGGTCCTACCTGTGGTCCCACTTTTGAATACCTGTGTGACCTGCAACCTTTTTTTTTTTTTTTTTTTTTTTTTTTTTGAGACGGAGTCTCGCTCTGCCGCCCAGGCTGGAGTGCTGTGGCCGGATCTCAGCTCACTGCAAGCTCCGCTTCCCGGGTTCACGCCATTCTCCTGCCTCAGCCTCCCGAGTAGCTGGGACTACAGGCGCCCACCACCTCGCCCGGCTAATTTTTTTGTATTTTTTTTAGTAGAGACAGGGTTTCACTGTGTTAGCTAGGATGGTCTCGATCTCCTGACCTCGTGATCCGCCCGTCTCGGCCTCCCAAAGTGCTGGGATTACAGGCTTGAGCCACCGCGCCCGGCCAATGCAACCTTTATTTTACTATTTATAAAATAGGGATAATAGCAGAGGAGAGATTAAATGTGATGGCCCTAAGTGAGATCATGCCAGGTGCATTGTAAAATGTTGTAAAAGTTTAAGGAGCCTTGCACACAGACGGTCCCTGACTTAGGAAGGTTCCCCTTAACTTTATGATGGTGCGAAAGCCTTAGGCATTCATTAGAAACCACACTTCGAGGAGCCACGCAACCATTCTGTCTCCCACTTTCAATTCAGTATTTAATACATTGCAAGAGACATTCAACACTTTCTTATAAAATAGGTCTGCATCAGATGATTTTGCCCAACTGTAGGCTAATGTAAGTGTTCTGAGCTCCTTTAAGGTAGACTGGGCTAAGCTACGATGCCCTTTGGTAGGTTAGGTGTGTTTAATGCATTTTTGATTTATGATATTTTCAATTTTGCGGGACGTAGCCCCGTTGTAAGTTAAGGAACACCTGTATATATCTCCAAGGTCATGCTGGTAGGTGGTGGCAGAATATAGTGCACTGTGATCATTTCCATTCTGACCTGCTTGGAATCCCCGGTCTGTCGCTCACTCACTCAGTTTCCTCATCTGTAAAATGAGTACATCTTAGGATGCATTTCATAATGTTGTCGTGAAACTGCTTGGATAGAGTGTGTGGCACAGGGTCTGGCATTCCGTAGGTGCTAAATGAATGGCAGATGCCTTCCTGCCCTCCTGTCTCCAACCATAAGCGAACTCACCTTCTAGCCACTTTAAGAACTTAGGTTTTACAAATGACTATGGGACTTCTCCCCACCCCTATCACAAATCATACTAAAAAGATCCCATATCAGGTATGATTTTAATTTTTTTATTTTATTTTTCTTTTTTGGAGACAGGGTCTCTATCTGTTGCCCAGGCTGAAGTGCAGTGCTGCAATCATAGCTCAAGGTAACCTCAAACTCCTGGACTTAAGGGATCCTCCTGCCTCAGCCTCCCGAGTACGGAGAAATTAAATTTCTTTTTAAAAAGTAGCTGGGTGTGGTGGCATATACCTGTATTCCTAGTGTGGTGGCTCATACCTGTAATCCTAGCACTTTTGGGAGGCCGAGGCAGGGAGATCACTTGAGCTCAGGAGTTCGAGACCAGCCTGGGCAACATGGCAAACCCAATCTCTACAAAAAAATACAAGAAAATTTGCCAGGCCTGGTGGCATATGCCTGTAGTCCCAGCTACTTGGGGGACTGAGGTGGGAGAATGAGTTGAGCCCAGGAGGTTGAGGCTGCAGTGAGCCAGGATCACGCTACTGCACTCCAGCCTGTTTGTTTGTTTGTTTGTTTGTTTGTTTGTTTTTGTAGAGGCACGGTTTTGAACTCCTGGCCTCAAGTGAACTTCCCACTTTGGCCTCCCAAAGCACTGGGATTACTGGTGTGAGCCAATGCACGTGGCCCATGGAATTTTTAATATTGCTTTTGAAATGAATTCTTGATTGTGATGAATTACTTGATTTTCGTAGTTTTTGTTTTTCCTGCACTTTTAGAGTCAATACATTTTTTTCCCCCAAGTCTCAGATATTTCTGTGGACCTTGCAGAGCTATGAGGCCTTGGGCCCTATGTCTGTTGTCCCTAGTGGGCATAAAGGCCTGGTGACCCCCTTTGGTGAAGGAGGAGGTGGGCCAGGACACCTTTTTGCTTGCCCAGGGATGCACTGTGCCCACCAGTCCTCCTCTCAGAGATGGTCATCTGGGGCAGACAGGCTCTGTCTTCATCTCGTTTCCCCTCAGATGTCCTGCCTGCCCCTGCACTTTACCTGTGGACAGCAGCCAAGGACACGCTGGGGCTGGCTGAGTAGGACGTGGCCACTCCCCACCTTGTCCCTCTCTCATGGTGAGAGGGGGCCTTGTAGAACCCCCCCAGGAACCAAATGTGGAGTAATCACTGCTTCCCATTTACGGTGTTCTGTTCATCATCTCACATTTCTCATTTTAATTCTGATGAGGGCCCCAAGGGGTAGGGGGCGCTGTTATCTTGATTTTGCAGAGGAGGAAACAGGCCCAGGGGAAGGTTCCGCTGTTCACACAGCTATGGGGGGTAGTGCAGCAGGATTCCCTCCCAGGTCTGTGGCCTCAGCTACTCGCTGTACTCAATATCAAATTGATTTGTCTTCTCAGTAATAAATGAATAATAATGATAGCGGAGATTGGTATACTTTTCTAGAGAACTGAAGTTACAGATGAATACTGTCTTGCTGTGAAAGGTCCAAGCAGTGCGAATGTAGAAAGCCTCTTAGCTTTAACGAGATCCCCAGTGAAGCATCTGGACAGTAACATTTGAGAAGTTCTGGTCTAAATGGTAAAGTATTAAAGCGCCCAGGTCCCCACACCTCCCCAGTCTCACTCCTGGCCCCGGGGTAATTGCAGGTAATGGTGTGGTGTGTTGGGATTGTCCTGTATAAGCCCTTTCTCCTTCACTATCTTATCTGATGCTCACTGAGAGGCAGGCCAGATGTCAACATCCTGTGGCTCAGTGAGGCCTGGTGGCTTGCCCAGAGCCCCTAGGCAAACACATGGAAGAGCCTGGATTAGAAACCAGATCTCCCACCTCCCCATCCATGGTCCCCACATGCTAATTAGAGCTTAATTATTTTGATGTAGGGCCTGGAAGCTGGTGGATCCCATATTCTTACGGAAAACATGTATTATTACAGCCACCTTCTGGAGGGGGAGTTCCAAGTCAACAGGCATGACAACATTGTGTCTCAGCTTTGGGGTCAGAGAGGTCTGGGTTTGAGCCTTAGTTTGCTCATCTATGCAGTGGGCATAAGAATCCCCATCTCACAGACTGGCTGCCAAGATGAAATGAGATTAGTGTATGAAAGCCCGGGCACCTAGCCAACACGGTTTGAGTGCCTACAATTCTAACTGGCCTCCCCACATCCTTGTTCATCCATTGAATGTGCATTTGCATGTCTTCCCCATCCCAGGCACCCTTCTAGGCACTGAGGACATAGAGATAAACAAGATGGGCTTGGTGCTCTCATGGAACTGACATTGTAAACAGGGAAGATGGACAATAAGCAAACCAACAAGGTAAGTTCACATGTGAGAGTGCTCTGAGGAAAAGGAAGCTGGGGGAAGCAATAGCTAGTGACCAGACAGGCAGGGGAGGTGGCACTTGAGGTGGTCAGGGGAGCCTTCTGAGGAGTGACCTTGGGGCAGAGGCCTGAATGAGGAGGAGACAGCCGCATGATGATGTGGGAAGATTGGGTGACACCATGGCTTAGACAGGGAAGAGGCCCTGTGAGGAGAAGCAGCTTGGCTGAGGGTGGTGGGTTGGGCTGAGCTGACAAGGTCGCTGGGATCTGCACCCCCACAATGAGGATGCTGGACCCCAAGGAGGTGGAGCTGCCCGCCTGGACCTCTAGCTCTCTCCACCATTCTGTCCACTAGCCTGGCCTCTCCTGGAGTCAGCATATGCACACACACAGACACATATACACACACGTAAACACACATGCACATACACCTTTCTGTAGGATGTGCCAGAGAGGCTGGAAAGTAGTTTCAGTTCTACACACTGGCTAGAAAACGACAACTGACACATGAGATGAGGAGTTTCTGGAGTGTAGAAATGTTCCTGAATACTTTGAGGGCTGACGTCAAAGGGGGCAAACTGCTCAGTGTTTGTAATTAACTGAGAAAGAGCCAGCTTGAGGTAGGGGAATAGCCTCTTTCTCTGTCTGCAGAGGAAGCATGAAGACCATGTGCCTGAGAGAAAGGCAAAGGGTCTCCCACCACATCCATCCTGGCCAGCCTGGCTCTGGGCTTGAAAGCAGGTGAGAGCCAATCACAGTCTCAGCTTAGGGACTTGGGATGCCCACCAGCTCTGCCCAACTCTGCTCACCAACTAACTGGTATGAGGCAGTTCATTCCTTTACTCTGGCTTGGGTTTTTGTCACTACAGGAATTCTTTCTTTTCTTTTTTCCATTTTTTTTTTTTTTTTTTTTTTGAGACAGAGTCTTGCCATGTTGCCCAGGCAGGAGTGCAGTGATGCAATCTCGGCTCATTGCAACCTCCGCCTCCTGTGTTCAAGCGATTCTCCTGCCTCAACCTCCAGAGTAGCTGTAGCTGGGATTACAGGAGTGCACCATAGTGCCCGGCTACTTTTTGGTTTTGTTGTTGTTTTTGAGACGGAGTCTCGCTCTGTCACCAGGCTGGAGTGCAGTGGCTCAATCTTGGCTCACTGCAACCTCCGCCTCCCGGGTTCAAGCGATTCTCCTGCCTCAGCCTCCTGAGTAGCTGGGACTACAGGCGTGTACCACCACACCTAGTTAATTTTTGTGTTTGTGGTAGAGACAGGATTTCACCATGTTGGCCAGGATGGTCTTGATCTCTTGACCTTGTGATCCACCTGCCTTGGCCTCCCAAAGTGCTGGGATTACAGGCATGAGCCACCATACCTGGCCTTACTTTTTGTATTTTTAGTAGAGATGGGGTTTTGCCATATTAGCCAGGCTAGTCTCGAACTCCTGACCTCAAGTCATCCGCCCACCTTGGCCGCCCAAATTGCTGGGATTACAGGCATGAGCGACTCTACCTGGCTGAATTTTATTTTCTGGACACCCACACTTGGCTCCAAGGAGCTCATGGTCTTGTGGGCAATGCAGACAAACTCATTGACCTTACATCCCAGCAAGGAGAGAGGGTCACCTGGGGGGATGTGGGAGCTTCACAGAGCACATGATTCCAACTGGCAGGATTAGGGGAAGACATCCTGCAGGAACTGGTGGAGCAGGGGAGCTCTCGAGGATGGCTGGAAGGAATTCTGACTTTGCGCTGCCTCTACCAGCCTCAGTAGACACTTCTATAAGGCAGGGTGAAACCCATGACGCCCCTAGCTGTGATGTGGTTTGTGGGTGTGACCAGGAAAGACCTTCAGATGAACCTGCCAGGCTGGACACATAAGACACATGACATTGTCTCAGGAGGAGCCTGGACAGCTCTGGCTTCCTTGGGCTCAGGAATCAATCTAAGAAGAGAGTGAGCTTTGGTCCATGACCTTGGGCCTGTTCCCTCGAGGGGCCTCGCTGGGGGAGCTTCTGATTTCTCTTGAGAAGGGAGAGCATGTGTAGCATTCTGACAGATGACAGATGGGATCCCTCGGGAAATTCATGACCCTTTAACAGATGCACATTTTTTTTTTTTTTTGAGACGGAGTTTCACTCTTTTTGCCCAGGCTGGAGTGCAATGGCGCGATCTTGGCTCACCGCAATCTCTGCCTCCTGGGTTCAAGCAATTCTCCTGTCTCAGCCTCCCGAGTAGCTGGGATTACAGGCATGTGCCACCACGCCTGGCTAATTTTGTGTTTTTAGTAGAGATGGGGTTTCACCATGTTGGTTAGGCTGGTCTCAAACTCCGGACCTCAGGTGTTCCACCCGCCTCGGCCTCCCAAAGTGCTGGGATTGCAGGTGTGAGCCACCATGCTTGGCCACAGATGCACATTTTTTTTTCTGGGAAATCTCTGAGACCTTGAAGAGGTCCACAGCATCAGATAAGAAGATCTTTAGGACCCTTTACAATTCTTCAATTATAATGAAATTTGACTTTTTTTTTTTTTTTTTTTTTTTTTGAGATGGAGTCTTGCTCTGTCACCCAGGCTGGAGTACAGTGGTGTGATCTCCGCTCACTGCAAGCTCTGCCTCCTGGGTTCACGCCATTCTCCTGCCTCAGCCTCCTGGGTAGCTGGGACTACCGGCACCCGCCACCATGCCCAGCTAATTTTTTTGTATTTTTAGTAGAGACGGGGTTTCACTGTGTTAGCCAGGATGGTTTCAATCTCCTGACCTCATGATCCACCCACCTTGGCCTCCCAAAGTGCTGGGATTACAGGTGTGAGCCACCACGCCCGGCTGAAATTTGACTTCTAAGAGAGCTGCAGTCCCTTTGAGGATGGCCATTAGAAAATAGGAGTGTTTTGCTACTCAGGAGGCTGAGGCAGGAGAATCGTTTGAACCTGGGAGATGGAGGTTGCAGTGAGCCAAGATCCCACCACTGCACTCCAGCCTGGGCGACAAAGTAAGACTCTGTCTCAAAAAAAAAAAAAAAAAAAAAGCACATAAAAAAATTAAAAATGCACCTGGTGTGTTTTTTATCAGACAGAATTAGATTATCCAATCTAGAAATAAAAAATGTGAAATTTTGTCCCTCTGTCTTTGGGTTTCTGGCCTGTCCCCAGGGAGTTGTCAGGGCAAAACAGCCCCTCTTGCTGCCCTCATGTAGGTATCAGAGACACTATAGGAGGCTATGGCTGTGAGCATAGACTCTGGGGCCAGGCTGACTGGGTTCAAATCTTGGCCCCACCACTTTCTAGTGGTGTACACTTAGGCACACATTTTTTCTCCCCTGTTTCTGGTGCTTGATTTAGGATAGGCACAATTCTTAACTTTTCTATGTCTTGGTTTCTTTATCTGTCAAACAATAAAATCTAACAATAGAATTTACATTGCAGGGTCATAGTGGGGAAAAAATTAGTGGCCATGGCAACAACACACAGAAAGTACCTGGCGGAAAGTCAGCCAGTGTGAGCTTCTAGCAGCAGTATCAATATTACTATGCTAATTAGTTTCACTGGGGGAGTACCTGGGCCGCAGAGGCCTCAGGATTTTGATTGTCTGGACGTCTCCCCATCCCTACACCCCACCTGCCACCGTTTTCCTCCCCTTGACGAGCATTTCTAAGGTGGACCCAATAATTTAGATTCATGGCGTAGGGGGCACAATGGTCCCAGGGCAGAATCAGTACCTGCCCTGGAAAAGATCTGAACCCTAGACTCTAAAGCCAGCTTCAAACTCCTTTGAACTCTTCGGGAAAGGAACATAATTCAGAGATGGCTTCTCAACCCTGAGTTCTCTTGGGGTTTGCAGATGGGACTGGAACTCCAGAGCTTTCCTCTCTAAATAATAATATTAATTACAACCTAGCAGCTACTCTTACTGTACTACATTATGTATATAATTTTCCTCCTTGATGGATACCTAACAAGCACTCTGTAAGAACTGTATTATCCCAACATTACAGATGAATTAATAGAGGCTCAGAGAGGTTAAACAACCAGTCAAGGGACCCACAGCAGGAAAATGGTGAAGCCTAGCTCTCAGCTCTGTCCCATCTGACACCACTCTAGCCTGGCCATTCCCCCTTAAGGGGACATCTGAGGCCCAGGTCCACAGGTTTTCCTCTCACTGCAGAACTGTCCCTTCCTTTTCTTCTGCCCTTCCTGAGTTGCCTGCCCCAAATTGGCTTGGTGGTGTTTCGTAGTGATGACATGTCTCACGTGCCCAATGAGAAACTTGGAGAGGCAGCTGTACTGGAAATTGTGAAATGCCTGACCAAGCTCATCAGAGAGGTCTTTCTAGGTAAGACTGTGCCATCAGTCCCTCCACAGTGTTCTCTGAACTCCAGGCACTGTCTGGCACAGTGGGACCACAGCAGCAGCGAGTGTCCTGGCTGACCTTCATCCATGGACAGCGATGGCTGTTGGCCAGGTCTTCATGGTGACCATTTCTCACCTTTCTAACAAGCCGGAAGGCAACATGCAAGCCCATGGGCCTGTGGATACACACAGAATCCTATCAAAGGAAATGCCCTGCATTTCACTATCTTCTGCTCCTGCCTATCACCAGACCCATGAAAGCTTCTCCAGGTGTCTAAAGTTGCACACAGGTGTCATCTCTGGGTGAGTCTCACACACAGCCCATGTGTCCTGCTCTGGAGTTGGCGTCCATCACCCTCAAACTGTCCTGGCTGCCAGGGTCTCTGGGAAATGCTGATTTCCAGCCAAGGTGCTGTTTCCTGTTGATTCCAAGGACTTCAGAGCCTGGCAGAGCAGGCAGGGACTGGGGGTGAGTGAGGCAGCAGCCCTACAGGACAGTGTAGGGTGAATAGGGTCTGCGTGCCCCATCTAATGGCCCTTGCAAATGTTTTAAAGCAGTCTGCACCGAAAACAACATCCTGGAGGCTAAATCAGGCTGCCAGGCTGCCAACTGGGCACCTGAGAAAGCAGCCTACAGCCCCCAGCCCACCTTTTTTGGGTTCCAGTACATCTGCCCCTTCTACAGATCTTCATCATACGCTCCCAGGACACAGATATGGAGTAATAATCAAAATAAATAACAGCACTAGCAGCAGTCACTCTGTGTCAAGTGTGAAGGGTCAGGCTGGCTCTAAGAATTGTCAAGCCTTAGCTCCTTCACTGTCACCATAAGCCTTGGGGGAGGTGCTGTGACCTCAATTTTACTGAGGAGGGAGGTGAGCCTTAGGGTTAAGCAAACTAGTGAAGGTCACATTTACTTAAGGGGTCCAAATCCTGGTGTGGGCACTGCCCTTACTGTCTGTTCCCGCTGCTTCCTTCCCTCAACACAAGTCAATCTAGGCAAAGAGATGCCTGGATGCTTCCAGCTTATCTAACCCAGCCCAACCCAAGTCAGGCTGCTTGGTTTCCTTTGTCTTCCAGCAGGGGTCACTAGTTAGGGTCAAACCAGGACATTCCCCCGACCCCAACAGCAGGCACCATTATTCCCAATGTATAGAAAAGGAAGGGCCGGGCGCGGTGGCTCAAGCCTGTAATCCCAGCACTTTGGGAGGCCGAGACGGGCGGATCATGAGGTCAGGAGATCGAGACCATCCTGGCGAACACGGTGAAACCCCGTCTCTACTAAAAAAATACAAAAAACTCCGGGCGAGGTGGAGGGCGCCTATAGTCCCAGCTACTCCGGAGGCTGAGGCAGGAGGATGGCATAAACCCGGGAGGCCGAGCTTGCAGTGAGCTGAGATCTGGCCACTGCACTCCAGCCCAGGCGACAGAGCAAGACTCCGTCTCCAAAAAAAAAAAAAAAAAAAAAAAAAAAGAAAGAAAAAAAAAAAAGAAAAGGAACCTGTGGCTCCAAGCTAGTCAGTTCCTAGGGAGGGACTCAAATTCAGATCCAACTGGGAGTACTCCTTTGCTTCACATGGGACTTCTGGAACACAAGTCAAATATTGGGTAAGAAAATGCTTCCCTGACTGTTTTGTTTTTTGAGAGAAGGTCTTGCTGTCACCCAGGCTGGAGTACAGTGGCACGATCAAGGGTCACTGCTGTTTCATCTCCCAGGCTCAAGCAATCCTTCCATCTCACTCTCTTACATAGTTGGGATTAGAGGCACACGCCACCACGCCCTGCTAATTATTTTTATTTTCATTTTTATTTATTTATTTATTTTTTAAGACTGAGTCTTGCTCTGTCACCCAGGCTAAAGTGCAGTAGTGTGATCTTGGCTCACTGCAACCTCCACCCCCACGGGTTCAAGTGATTCTCTTGCCTCAGCCTCCCAAGTAGCTGGACTACAGGCGTCCGCCACCACAGCCTGCTAATTTTTGTATTTTTAGTAGAGATGGTGTTTCACTATGTTGGCCAGGCTGGTCTCAAAGTCCTGACCTCAAGTGATCCACACACCTTGGCCTCCCAAAGTGCTGGGATTACAGGCATAAGCCACTGCGCCTGGCCTGTTTTCAATTTTTGTAGAGATAGGGGTCTTGCTGTGTTGCGTAGGCTGGTCTTGAACTCCTGGGCTCAAGTAATTCTCTCCCTCAGCTTCCCAAAGTGTAGGGATTACAGGCATGAGCCACCATGCCTGGCCTATTGACTATGATTTAACACACGAATGTAAATTATAAGATTTTGTAGTTTCTACCACACTTGCACATTTATTGAATTTCCTAATATCCAAGATGCCATTGACTGAAAGATGCATCATTTTGTATAACTAAGAAAAAACAGCTACCAATTATAATCTGACACAGCACTTTCTCATGGCCACACCTCACTTTTAGAGATGGTACTATGAGAACAAATGGGAAGAGGTGAAATGAAGGTATTATCTAACTGAGAATTCTAAAAACACAAGTCAAGCAGAACACTCTCATTTTATAGATAATTAAATCGAAGTACAGAGAGGTCCAGTAAGTGGCCTAAGAAGAGGAAGGGACTGAAACTCGAGATTCAGGGTTCCACATCATGTGTTCTTCCTGCTGTGTTCAACTTTACCCACCAGAGTCGGCCGTGAACACTGGTCCCTGCTCGTCAGCACAGCCAAGTGGCTGACAACACAGGCATGCAAAGCAAACAAATGCAGGGCCCTGGGCCAGGTGCAGTGATTATATGCCGGTAAACCCAGCACTTTGAGAAGCTAAGGCTGGAGGATCGCTTGAGGTCAGGAGTTTGAGACTGGTCTGGGCAACATAGTAAGACCCTGCTTCTACAAAAAATAAAAATTAGCCATGTATGGTGGTGTGTATCTATACTCTTAGCTACTTGGGAAGCTGAGGCAGGAGGATCACTTGAGCCCAGGAATTTGAGGTTACAATGAGCTATGATTGTGCCACTGCACTGCCGCCTGGGCGGCAAAGCAAGACCCTGTCATGTAGAGCCCAGTTCTAGCTCTGCTATGGTTTAGCTGGGTAATCTCATAAAGACCCAGTCTGCTGCCTGTGAAAAAGGAAAGTAATGGTACCTGTCCATAGGGTTGTTATGAGGATTAAATAAGGTAATTCATTCACTCATTTAGTCAATCAACTAGTAGTTATTGAGCATCGACTATGGTGGAGACACCATTCCAGGAGTAGAAGACATGGCAATGAACAAGACACCAGGTCGCACCCCCGTGGAGCTTATGTTTGCAAGGAGCTGGGCACACAGAAGCAGTGAAAACACAGGAGTGAGTCCTTCCCTTCTCAAATGCCCTTGGGATTCAGGGTTTTTTTTTTTTTTTTTTTTTCTTAAATGGATTCTTAATGGCTGCTGGCATTTACTTTAGAGAGGTGAGGTTTTTCCAGGCAGTTACAGTGATGCATTTCACAACCTCCTACTTTGGCAGAGTTCTCAGCATTTCCAGGTCTTGTAGGCTGTACAAGGCAAAGGGTGTGTTAGAGATATTTCCCAACTGGAATGGGAGACTCCAGCCTCCCTCATTTGTTCCAGGTCACTCCCTGTGATAGACCAAGCTCATATAAGGGCCCGGCCCTGTTCTGAGTCCAAGAGTTGTTTTTGTTGAGTGTCAAATATTTATTGAGCACCGATTAGGTACCAGACACTGAGCATAAAATAAAACAGAAATGAGGCTGTTCATGTGGAGGAAATGAGTCTAATGGGTTCCCCTGCACCTCCAGGTCTCATTCACAGGCCCCTTCCTCAGGGAGGCTTCCCAAACCCACTCCTACCCTCTGTTGTTACTCCCATAGCAAGTGGCCATTCCCTTTTTGTGACATCCCTTACACCTCTACTCAATACCTGTCAACCCTATTGAACTGCAGGACCTCGGGCTGGAAGCCTGGTTTCCAGCTCTGTGCATTGGCTCATAGTAGGTGCTCAATAAAACATTTGCTGACTGCATGGATGAGTGAAACTCCTAAGGCCTCCCAGAGTGAAGCAGACCCTTTCCCTAACAGTAAGATGGATCTGGAATCAACAGGAATTGGGAACACGAAATTACCAAGTGGCTGACAGTGATCGGAATCATTTAGACCTAGTTCTCCCCTTCTCATCATCGGCTGCTTTCCTTCTAACCAGGAAACTTCCTGCTGGGAATGGGTTTAGGGACTGTGATGAAAGCAGTCACTGCTCTTCCTCCCAAAGCCTAAGCAAAGTTCAGTCAGATTCTATCAAATGTGGGTTTCCTATCTGCATCTTCTCCTCATCTGTGCTATCGCTCTTCCCCTTGAGCTCTGATGGCCAGTGGCCAACAGAAAATGATTAACTCCCCCGAGTGCTTTTGCATATATATATTTTGATGTTTCACCCTTGCTTCCCAGATACTAAAGTCTATGCTGCTTTGGGAAATCATGACTTTCACCCCAAAAACCAGTTCCCAGCTGGAATTAACAAGATCGACAATCAGATAGCAGAACTATGGAAACCCTGGCTCAGTAACGAGTCCATTGCTCTCTTCAAAAAAGGTACCAACACCATCTGCTCCTATCAGGAGCACTTACTGTATGCCAGGGTCTGATCTTCGTCTTTACAACAACCCCTTGAAATAAGTACTGATTTTATCTCCAATTTACAGATAAGGAAGCCAGGGTCATACAGCTTAGAAAAGGCAGTCTTGGGAGCAGAATCCAGAACTAACTCCAAAGCCCTTGCTGTAAACCCCATGGCACTCATGATGCTCCTAAGTTCATGTTTATTGAGCCTTTACTGTGTGCCAGGCACTATGCTCAGCCTGGTCCTAGACACTTCACAACAGCCCTTGGAAGGAGTGGTTTCACTTCCAGCAGGTGTGAACCTTGCCACCACTGACACCATGGGCTGGATGATTCTGCCGCAGAGGACTGCCACGTGTGTTGCAGAATGTTGCGAACACCCACTAGAGTGATACTCTCAGGAACACCCCCACTTGTGACAACCAGAAATGTCTCAGACATTGCCCAGTGTTCCCTGGGGCCAGAAGCAACTGGTTGAGAATGACTGGTCCAGAAACACAGCGAGCCCAAGGTGACGTTGACCCTACTCTTCCCTTTCCTCAGTCTCCTGCTGTTGGGACTCCCCAGTGGTCAAAGCCAACCAGAAGCCTGTGGCACAGAGGCCTGTTGATTTAATCCACGTAGATCAGCTCTTGGAAAAGACAGCTGAGCGGTGAAGGGTGGACAGTGGATCTGGATGGGCAAATACACATCACTGTTATTCTCACTATACAGATAAGGAAACCGAAGTATAGAGAGGTGAAGTTACTTTCCCAAGTTGCACAGCGAATGAGTTCCAGAGCCAGGATTTCAATCCAGGCCTCCTGGCTCCAGAACCTCTGACCTTCCAGACTGAGGTCCCACCCATGGGAAAGATGGGAGGGGAAGATGCAAGGGAAAAAGAGAGTGGGACCATGAAGTGGAAGGGGCAGAAGCCTGTCTGGCCAGAGGTGGGGGCCTCCTTCATATTGTCCCTGGCTGTGACAGGTGCCTTCTACTCTGAGAAGCTGCCAGGTCCCAGCGGGGCTGGGCAAATTGTGGTGCTCAACACCAATCTGTACTACCAGCAATGAGCTGACAGCAGACATGGTGGACCCTGGCCAGCAATGCCAGTGGCTGGAAGACGTGCTGACCAATGCCTCCAAAGCTGGGGACATGGTAAGAGGTCCTGCTTCTTTCTTTTCTCATCTAGGGTTATTTTCTGCACAAGTCTCCCGCTTGGCACAAACTCACCCACCCACCCAAAGATGCCCACATCCCAGAGGGTCCTTCATCAGCCTAGCACCAGCAGAGGGCTTCTTCCATCCTCACCACAGCCCTGTGTTGCTGGGATCTGGAGCCCACTGCAGATGAGGACCCTGAGGCTCATAAAGAGTGGTGATAGTCCCAAGTCACATAATAAGTGATGAGGCCCAGACTAGAAGACCAGTCTCCAGACTCCAAGTCCAGTGCTGTTTCTACTCCCACCACATGTGCAGCTGCAGCCAGGACTGTGTGCCAGACCTCCAGGGGATGCCCTGCCCTTGAGTGTGTCCAGCTAGTCTGCTGGCCTGACAGCTCCTCAAGGACTGGCTCAGTGTCTCATTTGCCCAAGTCCTCGCACTGACTAGCCCATCTCAAGGGGATCTCACAGCTGGTGCCCATGAGCACGCACTATGTCAACATTGGGCACGTTGTTTAGGACATTATACAGATGATCTCAGGTAGCAGAACTATGGAAACCCTGGCTCAGTAACGAGTCCATCATTGTCAAAACTCCACCAGCTAGGTGTTATTCCGGATGAGAAAACAGCAGCTCAGAGGTGACACACAGCTGGTGTCTAAACTGCAGTCTGACTCCAAAACCCATAGAGTTAACCCTGTCCCCTGTTCTAACTCCTGCCATGGTGGCCAAGTGCCCAGGTGTTGTCAGCTGAGTGACTCAAGGAATGTAAGAAATGAATGCACATTACCGTGTAGCATATGCCACACAACCATGCAAGAATGGTTTCGTTGCAGTGTTCAAGCTCTCCAAGAGAAGAGTAGTCTTTGAAGGATTAGGAGGGTTTCATGGAGGAGGTGCTCTTTGAGTTAGGTTTTGAAGTATGGGGAGGATTTACAGAAGTGAAAAGGAAAAGGGTACTCCAGGTGGCAGGCACAGAGGTGGGTAGGTACGTGGTGCATTCATTGCAGGGCACAGGGAGAATGCCTGCGTCTGCCTGGGAGATGGAATCCTGGAGGCCTTCAAGGAGGAGACACATTTGGGCCCATCTACCTGCCTTTGGGGCAATTTGCAGGTTTTGAGAAGTAGAAATGAGGGTCTGGAGAGGGCATCTGTGAGCCTCTTCTGGGAACCCCTCCCTTGTAGGTGTACACTGTTGGCCACTTGCCCCCAGGGTTCTTTGAGAAGACACAAAACAAGGCATGGTTCCAGGAGGGCTTCAACGAAAAATACCTGAAGGTGGTCTGGAAGCATGGTTGCGTCACAGCAGGGCAGTTCTTCAGGCACCACCACACTGACAGCTTTCGGATGCTCTATGATGACGCAGGTATTCAACCTGGAGGGCAACTGCCAGCTCCGTCCCAACTTCTCTCCCCAGACCCTCTCTGTCCTGCTGCTCTTTCCTGACAGGTGCCCCCATAAGCGCGATGTTCATCACACCTGGAGTCACCCCATGGAAAACCACATTACCCAGAGTGATCAATGGGCCTAACAATCCAGTCATCCGGGTGTTCGAATATGACAGCCACACTGAGCCTGAAGGCCAGGAGTCCTGTGGAGGCCAGAGGAGGAGGGTGGCAGGGGCTTAAATGCATCACCACCTCCCGTAACGCTCAGCTTATCCACCTTCCCCTGACCACTAAGTCTCAGGAAGGTTGATCTCCTTCCACCCTTCTCCAGCTCAGGATCAGAACCCTGGAGGCACCTGCCACCAAGTCAGGGCAGTGCTTCCCCAAGTCTCCTTTTCCCCTAGATGACTGTCACAGCCTCATACCTGGTCTCCCTGCCTCTGGCCCTGCCCTGCTATGGTCCATCTGCTACACAAAAGAGAAGAAACTAATCTCCTATAGCACCACTTTCATCTCGTCTCTGTCCTGCTCAAAAACCTTCAATGGCTCCCCAGTGCCTTCAAGATAAAGTTGTGTCTCCTTGGCCTAGTACTCAAGGCTTCCCACAGTCTGACTTAAAGCCCATTGTCCACCTTTTCCATACACAGACAAGGCTCCAGCCCCTAATTCTCTGAGCAATCCCTCACCTGGTAGGATGAGCTTGTGGTTGTTGAGATGAAAAATAGTATTCTTTTATTTATCCAACAAAATGCATTAAGTCTGTGCCATGGGCCAGGCCCTGTTCTAATCTCATGAGATATGTAAATGTACAAAACAAAGTCACCCCTCTCCTGGACCTGACATCTTACAGGAGAGGGACAATAAATATGTAGAATTAATTCTAGTACTGAGAGAAGGGGCTAAGGAGAAAATCAAAACAGTGAGGCGATAGGGTGGCAGCTATGGGAGGTGTGTACTCTGTTAGACAGGTGGGAAGGGGAAGTGTCCACATAAGGTGCCATTTAAGTTCTGAGTGTATTGAGGGAGTGAGCCATGTGGGTATCTCGGGGAGCAAGTCAAAGGCCGGGGGTGGGAATGTGTTTGGTGGGTTAGGGGAAGAGCACGGAGGCCAAGTGGCCACAGGGAGAGGCCCAAGAGGAGAGTGGGAGGGGAGGTCCGACCTTGCAGGCATCATTGAGGACTCTGGATTTGGAGGGTTTGGCGCAGAAGAATGAAATCCTGTGACTTAAAATTTTACGGAATCATCACGTCTGCTGTGCAGGGAACAGGCTATAGGGGCAGGTGGGGAAGGATTGAGGCCATTTGGAGGGAAGGACAAACCCCAGATGACAGGATGGTGGCTTGGCCAGGGTGGAGGCAGTGAGGTGGTGAAAAGTGCCAGGTCCCGGATGAATTTTGGATGCAGAATTTGCTAGAGTGGATGTGGGCTGTGAGAGAAACGGACGAATCCAGGAGGCCTCCAAGGCTTTTGGCCTGCGCAATGGATAGGCTGTGGCTGCCCGTTACTGAGAAGAGTGGCAGGGTGATCAGGCTTCGGGGGTCAGTCAGAGGTCTGGTTTTGGACCTGCTAACTTTGGGATGGCTGAATGGCATCAAGTGAAAGTGATTAGGGAAGGGGCAAGTTGGAGCTTGAAGAGGTGGCGATAGAAATGTGATCTGGGAGTGGAGAGAGGACATTTAAAACCAACGACTGGATGAGCTCACCCAGGTCCTTGATTCTAATAAATGTTGATTAAGAAGAGGTCTGAGGGGTTTTAAGAGTGGCCTGTTGTCTGCATAGGCACTCTGAGGGTCTGAGCAAGGGGAATGGCAGGCTGAGGGACCCCCACCATCACCCGTGAACGGGCCCTACATTGTCCTCAGGGAGGGAGTCAGCCCTGAGCTTGAATCCTGACTCCACCACTCATAAGCTTTTTGATCTTTTGACCTCTGTGCCTCACTTGCTTCACCTGTAAAATGGGAGTAACAGAACCTCACAGGGTTTGAAGAGGACTACATGAAATAATGGAATGTGCCTGGCACAGAGTGGCCATGCATACGGGCAGCTCCTCTTACCCCATCTGCAGTGGCCTGAAGCAGTTTCATAAATGTACCTGGAACCTGTTGGACTGATGAACCCTGCAGAGCCTAGCCGTGAACATGCACCTGGGCCCTAGGAGTCTATAGTTCATAATCTCTCTCATGCTTAATGTCGCTCTTTTTATGTTGCTTTTGTCTATTAATTATGTAAATATTTACTGAGCATCTTCTATGTGTACCCTAGCATAGTGGGACCTGGGTAAACAACCTGGGGGCCAATCCTGCTACCACTGAATACCTGTATGAATACCTGTATGACTACCTGTATGAATAACTGTATGACTACCTGTATGAATACCTGTATGTGTACCTGTATGAATACCTGTATGACTACCTGTAAGAATACCTGTATGAGTACCTGTATGACTACTTGTATGAATACCTGTATGACTACTTGTATGAATACCTGTATGAATACCTGTATGACTACCTGTATGAATACCTGTATGAGTACCTGTATGACTACTTGTATGAATACCTGTATGACTACTTGTATGAATACCTGTATGAATACCTGTATGACTACCTGTATGAATACCTGTATGAGTACCTGTATGTGTACCTGTATGTGTACCTGTATGAATACCTGCATGAATACCTGTATGAATACCTGTAAGAATACCTGTATGAGTACCTGTATGACTACTTGTATGAATACCTGTATGAATACCTGTATGACTACCTGTATGACTACCTGTATGAATACCTGTATGACTACCTGTATGAGTACCTGTATGAATACCGGTATGCATACCTGTATGAGTACCTGTATGACTACTTGTATGAATACCTGTATGACTACCTGTATGAGTACCTGTATGAGTACCTGTATGAATACCTGTATGAATACCTGTATGAGTACCTGTATGACTACCTGTATGAGTACCTGTATGACTACCTCTATGAATACCTGTATGACCCTGGCCAAGTGAATTAACCTCTTTAGGCCTCAGTTTCCTCATTTGTGAAACTAGGGTAATAAGCGCAGTTACCTCATTCAATTCAGAGGATGTCTGCCAAGCACACTGGGTGCACAGCTAAGTGCTCAATAACTACTAGTGGTCATGATCACTACTCTAAAGAACGTGGGGGCAAATGCAAGGTGCAGGATGGGGATGGAAGCAGACAGCTGCTCACAGCCGGCCTACCCCAAACCCTTTCTCCAGGACATGGTGACTACTTCATGAACCTGAGCCAGGCGAATGCTCAGGGGATGCGGTGCTGGGAGCTCGAGTACCAGCTGACTAAAGCCTACTGGGTGCCCACTCTATGCAGGCAGTGTTGGACTGCATCACTGGCGACCAGGGCGCACTACAGTACTACTACGTCTATAACTCAGTCAGCTACTACCCTGGGGTCTGTGATGAGGCAGCACGTGTGTGCCATGCGCCAGGTGGACGTTGACGCCTACACCACCTGTCTATGCCTCTGGGGACCACACCCGCGCCCCATCTCCCGCTGCTGCTGATGGCCCTGCTGGGCCTGTGCACGCTCGTGCAGTGACCCGCCAGGCTCACCTTCTTCCTGGTAACGGGTAACGGGGGTAGTGCCCGGGATCACCCAGAACTGGGCCTTCCACCATTTCCTCCGCGCCTGAGGAGTGAACTGAAATAGGACAACCGAATCAGGAAGTGAAGCCCCAGGAGCTGCAGTGATCCGTGATCGCGCCACTGCAGTCCAGCCTAAAACCAGACTCTCCAAAAACAAACGAGAAACAGAAAAGAAATGACGACCCAAGACCCCCCACGGCATATTTCTTTTGCGTTTTATGTTTCATTCACAAAACAAAGCTCATCGTGCGTTTGATTCTGTGTTGTATTCCTTTTCTTTTCTTTTTTGTCCGAGACGGAATCTTGCCCTGTCGCCCAGGCCGAGTGCAGTGGCGCCACCTCGGCTCACTGCAACCTCTGCCTCCCGGGTTCATGCGATTCTCCTGCCTCAGCCTCCTAGCTGGGATTACAGACGCGCGCCACCACGCCCGACTAATTTGTATTTTTGGTAGAGACGGGGTTTCGCCATGTTTGCCAGGCTGGTCTCGAACTCCTGACCGCAGGTGATCCTCCCGCCTGAGCCTCCCAAAGTGTTGGGATCACAGGCGTGAGTCACCGCGCCCGGCCTCTATTCCTTTTCGTATGGAAATGAGGTTAACTCATTTGCAGGAACCTAACGCCCGCCCTCCCCCCACTCGGATCGCCGGCGTGAACCCAGCCGCCCCGTGCTCTCCGTGTATCCCGGATCAAGGCGCACGCATTGTTGCAAAGTCCCGCACTTAGGGATGAGATGTGCCTTTGCGTTTCGTTGTTTTGTTTTGCAACAATGCAGGTGTGAGGGATCGCTGCCCCAGTCCAGGCTCTAGTCTCCCCGCCCTCTCGCTTTCTTGGGCCTCCGGGCGCCTCAAACTTAAAACTAGGCCATTTGAAGTCTGCGAAGCGAAGGGCAGTCAGTCTTCAGGCCTAGCGGACTTGGCTGGGCTGGGTCGGGGGACCCCTGGGCTGGCAGTGGGAGCAGAGTATCGAGCGGCATTTAGGTCAAGGAAGGGTTCGGGTGGGGGACCGGGGACAACCGCGGGCCTCGCTCCTCCCCGGACGGGGCGGGGCGGGGAGTCCCGCCCAGCAGGTCCCCGCCCCGGGCCGCCCCGAGGGCTGCGCCGGCCTCCTTCCTGCTTTGGCAACCCAGGGCTCTGAGGGTAGGCCCCAACCGCAGAGGAGCAGGAGAGGGCAGAGGCTGGCAGGCCATGCCCTGGTCGTCCCGCGCCGCCCTCCTTCGGGACCTGGTCCTGTGCGTGCTGGGCACTGCCGCCTTCCTGCTCGACCTGGGCGCAGACCTGTGGGCCGCCGTCCAGTATGCGCTCGACGGCCGCTACCTGTGGGCGGCGCTGGTGCTGGCGCTGTTGGGCCTGGCCTCGGTGGCGCTGCAGCTGTTCAGCTGGCTCTGGCTGCGCGCTGACCCTGCCGGCCTGCATGGGTCACAGGCCCCGCGCCGCTGCCTGGCGCTGCTGCATCTCCTGCAGCTGGGTTACCTGTACAGGTGAGTCCTTCGCCCCGGGAGGGGAGGAGTGTCGGAGCTCAGCACCTGCGTCAGCTGGGTCACCTGTACAGGTGACACGTCATATGCCGGGAAGGGGACTGGGAGAGGGAGCCAAGTCCTGTGGGCGCCTGGCCTACAGGTGAGCGTGCAACCCTTTATGGAAAGGGAATCCGGATAGACCGCCTTCATCCTAGCCCTAGCTTTCCTGGCACAGGCGAAGAAACTGAGGCCCAGGGAAGAAAGGGAGGTGCATGGGCTTTGAAGTCAGACCTCTCAGGGATCCACTTCTGGCTTTGACCTCTCTCACCTCACTTCTACATTTCTCTGAGCCTCAGTTTCCTCCTCCATAGAAAGGCGGTAGTCACCCTGAAACAGGTGTGACAGGCAGGCCTATTGTGAGGAGTGAGCGAAAGAGTGAGAAAGTGCCTCCCACAGTGCCTGGCCTGTAATGGCAGGGGCTGCGGACTCAGTTCAGCGCCCCATGTTTCAGCACGGGCAGGGCCTTGGGAAGGCACTGACCTCTCAGTGGGGCTGTTTGGTTGCTGTTCCCGTTGGGATGGGGATAGCGCCTGCCTGTTTGGTGAAGATGAAGTGAAATGACAACTGTCCACTGCTCTGGCTCAGAGTGAGCACTCAGCAACCTCGGCTTGCTTCATGATGACCTGGGCCTCCCTGCGAGTTTCAGCAGCCCTGACCGCACAACAGCGCTTGTCCCTCACAAAGGCTGCCTCTCACCCTGTCTGCCTGGTTGTATTCTTCCCACCCCAGACCCAGCAAGAGGGCAGAGATGGCCTCTGACTTATCCATGCCCGTGGAGCCAACCAGGGTTGGGCACAGGCTGGGTCTTGGAAAATGTGTGTGGATTCTGCTCCTGTTTGGACCTGGTGGAGCCTCCTAGAGATGGGGAAACAAACCCAGGGGTCAAAGGCATGCGATGATGTCAGGGCAGAGGGTGGTGTGGGTTAGGATGGGGTGGCCGGGGCCAGGATCCGCTCTTGAATCCATTTTTACAAACTCTTGAGATCTTGCTTTGACAAAGTTGCATGGGGTCTCCAGGAGTGGAGGAGAGGAGCTTTGAATGTGGCAGTTTTGCCTGAGGGATTGTAGAGATATCAGAAAACCCCAGGCGGGCATGAAGGGGTGCAGTTGTTAAGTCCTGGGCAGGCCTCCATGAGCTGTGCATCTTCGCTGCCTGTGTTTCTGCTGAGCTTCAGTCAGGCAGACTGTACTGGCTTTGGCTTTGCAAACAGGGTCTCTGTTCCTGCATGTGAACAGGCCGAGGCCGGGGCCTCTGCCAGGTCACTGGGGGACCATGGGCAAAGGCTCCTGCTGAGGGAGAAGCCCGGTCTGCCCTGCCTGCCTGCTCCTCAGTGTGTTCCTGGGCCCTTCCAGGGGAGGTGACAGTACATGTCTGGTGAATGAGCTTGTAATGAGTGAACGGGGGGTGGGGGTGGGGTTCCCTCCCAATAGGCAACTGAGAGCAGAGTTCTGGGTGGAGGGTCCTTGGTGCATCCTCCACTTACTCTTCATGTCTTTCGGTACCCCAGGCCTGTCTGTCCAACTTCTGGACTCTCTTAACTCTGCCCCAATCTCCATCCTTAACCACTCAGGGCCAGCCTCTTAAATGGGATCCCTCCTTCCAATCTAACCCTCCTCCAGCCCCTCCCCTGTGTGGCTGGGGCAAGGCAGAGTCTGATTCCATCTGGCCTGTGCCCAAGAGGCAAATGTCATCTTGCCCACAGGATCCCAAGAGATCTTGGACACACTAAAGTTTGAGAACTATTGCCTCAGGCAATTTTATAGCATGCCTTTCCAATTCAGGTTTGGATCCAAATCCTCATTCCAGTACTTATTAGCTACTTATAATTTTTTGTTTGCTTTTTTTTTTTTTTTAAAGAGGCAGGGTCTGGTCAGGCTTGGTGGCTCATGCCTGTAATCCTAGCAGTCTGGAAAGCAAGATCACTTGAGGTCAGGAGTTCGAGACCAGCCTGCCGAATATGGCAAAAGCTCATCTCTACTAAAAATACAAAAATTAGCCAGGTGTGGTGGCGCATGCCTGTAATCCCAGCATCCCAGCTATTCCGGAGGCCAAGGCAGGAGAATCGCTTGAACCTGGGAGGTGGAGGTTGCAGTGAGCCGAGTTTGTGCCACTGTACTACTCTAGCCTGGGCGACAGGCGACAGAAGCAGACTCTGTCTCCAAAAAAAAAAAAGGGCCTCTGTTGCCTGGGCTGGAGTGCAGTAGCACAATCATGGCTCACAGTGGCCTTGAACTCCTGGATTCAAACAATCCTCCTGCATCAGCCTCCTGAGTAGCTTGGACTACAGGCTTGTACCACCATGCCCAACTAATTAAAACAAATTCTTCGTAGAGATGGGGCATGCTGTGTTGCCCAGGGTGGTCTCAAACTCCTGGTCTCCAGTGAAGTGATCCTCTTGCCTTGGCGTGCCAAAGTGTTGGGATTACAGGTGCGAGCCACTGCCCCCAGACCTTATTAGCTTCTTGATCCCGTTTCCTCATTTGTAAAATGGGCTTTTGTGAGAAGTAAACAGGACAAGGTTTGTGATGAGCTTAGGACAGTGCTTAGCCAGCCGGAGTAGAAGGTGTATTGATCCCCATTTTTTTTTTTTTTTTGAGACGGAGTCTTGTTCTGTCACCAGGCTGGAGTGCAGTGGCACGATCTCGGCTCACTGTAACCTCCGCCTTGAAGATTTAAGAGATTCTCCTGCGTCAGCCTCCTGAGTAGCTGGGACTACAGGCGTGCACCACCACACCCAGCAATTTTTGTATTTTTAGTAGAAGCAAGGCTTCACCGTGTTAGCCAGGATGGTCTCGATCTCCTGCCCTCGTGATCAGCCCACCTTGGCCTCCCAAAGTGCTGGGATTACAGGTGTGAGCCACCGCGCCCGGCCTCGATCCCCTTTTCCAGATAAAACAAGTTCAGTGAGGTTAGGACATGGCCGACGGTCCCATAGCACGGATGTGAGGAGCCAGGTTGGGGCCTGTGTCCACTCATTAGATGGGTGGGAGGCTGAGGAATTCACAGGACACTAACCTGGCCCTCTGAACATTTGTGTATGGTGCCTAGGTGCGTGCAGGAGCTGCGCCAGGGGCTGCTGGTGTGGCAGCAGGAGGAGCCCTCTGAGTTTGACTTGGCCTACGCCGACTTCCTCTCCCTGGACATCAGCATGCTGCGTCTCTTCGAGACCTTCTTGGAGACAGCACCACAGCTCACGCTGGTGCTGGCCATTATGCTGCAGAGCGGCCAGGCTGAGTACTACCAGTGTGAGTGAAGGCCAGTGGCCGGCCCCCCTATCGTGGCTTGGGGAGTCTCTCTCAAATGTCGGAACTGTTTTTATTCTTTTATAGAGGCTGCTTAGAAAACAGGAGAACAGGCTTTAGTCAGGCAGATCTGGCTTGAAACCTAAAGTCACTCTGCAGCTGTTTGAGTTTGGACAAATGCCTTGACCTCTCTGAGTATGTTCGTTCTCATTTGAAAAATGGACTTAAATCCTCCTGCCTCATAAGGTTGATGAAAAGATTGAGTGAGGTGATGCAAAGAAAGCCCATTTCCTGGTACACAAGTTCCTGGTACAGTCTCACTCTGTCATCGCCCATAGTGGAGTACAGCGGCCTGATCATGGTTCACTGCAGCCTCGACCTCCCAGGCTCAGGTGATCCTCCTATCTCAGCCTCCTGAGTAGCTGGGACTACAGGTGTGTGTCACCATGCTGGCTAATTTTTCTTTCTTTCTTTTTTTCTTTTTTTTTTTTTTTTGTAGAGACGAGGTCCCACTTTGTTACCCAGGCTGGTCTGGAACTCCTGAGCTCAAGTAACCTGCTACCTCAGCCTCCTAAGGTGCTGGGATTACAGGTGTCGGCCACTGTGCCTGGCCCAGAAGTCTTAATTGTAATTTTTATAATTTTGAAGATAATAAAGTGTGTAAGGTGCCTGATGCAGCGTAGGTAACTTTTTAGTTAAGAAACAATTTAATACGTTGGGAGGCCAAGGTGCACAGGTGGCTTGAGGCCAGAGTTGGAGACCATCCTGGGTAACATAGTGAGACTTCATCTCTTCAAAATTTTAAAAAAGAAACAATATATTGAATGCCTTCATCCAGTCAGGTTTTCATTGTGCATCTCTTCTGTGCCTGTTACTGTGCTGCGGACACAGCAGTGAACAAGATGAACCCAGCGCCTGCCCTGCCAGGATAATAGACTAAAGCAAGTAGCTAGGGTACAACGTGTTGAGTGACTGGAAAAGTGAGAGGCAGGTGGCGGAGGCTCACAGGACCCCCTAAGCAAGGGTGAAGTTTATAGTGAGGAGCTTTGGGAGGGTTTTTGTCCATAAAAGGAAAGTGACTTGCCCATTTTCACAGACCCAGGCAGTGGCCAAGCTAAATAGGGCCCCGACTCACATCCAATTCAGGGTCCAAGCCTTCCCCTTTGCCTTCCTCCACCCCTGCTATAAATGCCACAGTCTCTCAAAGAAGCAGTCCTCACTCTACCGTCACTCGCTGTGTGACCCGGAGAGCCTTCCTGTGGAAGATGGAGGTTGGATTCGATCTCCAAGGGCCCTTTCGTCTTGCTAGTCTGAGTCTATATATTGATTGAAAAAACAATAATAGCGGCTGTCACAATCGAGTGCCAGCTATTAGCCAGGCCCTGTGGGAAGCGCCTACAGTCATCACTGCTCAAGTTCACAGCAGCCCTGTAGGTTTGTGCTATATTGAGCTCCATTTTTAGAGAGGTGCAGAAAGGTGAGTGTACTTGCCCTGGGTCACTGGGCACTCACTGGGCACGTGTTTTTGTCTGTTGAGGGTTGGGGGTGTCTAGAACCAGGGCCAAGTGCAGACCGTCTGCACGGCGAGTGTGGCACGGGGTAAGGGGGAAAGACAGATTTTCCCTACTTTTTATTTAGCAAACATCTCTTTCGCTGCTGTTACGTGCCAGGTACTGGGCTGCTGGGGGATCCCAAGTGAGCAGAGTCTGTTTTCTACCCTGGAGGAGCTCAGAGATAAGGAAATAGATAATTACTGTGTGATGAGACTCCAGACAGAGGTGGGTGGCATGTTACAGGGATACCTGACACAGCTGAGTGGGTGGCGTGGGGCCAGGGTGGGTGACTCCAGGGGCTCTTCAAGCTGGGGCCTGTGGGGTAATGGAGGAGTAGGCCGGGGAAGTGAGGCATGTGCTTCTGGCTACCTAACAGCCTGGGCAGAGCTTGTCAAGGTCACGGAAGGTGGCATGCTGGGCAAACTGCAAAAACATCAGCCCTGCTGAGAACTGGGCGAGGCTAGTGGGCACAGATCTGTTTCCAGGCTAGGAGTGGGTTCTGGGCACCTAATAGGTTCTCAGTAAACATCTGTTGAATGACTGCGGTGGACAGAACAGGGGAGGAAGCAGTCGGGAGACGTGCTGGTGCCACTTCCATCCCTCCCTGGAGGCCCTTGTGCTTCTGCTCCAGGACTGGCAACCAGGAGGTGGGATAGGACCCTAGGACCCCTGTTGTAAACTTCTGGATCTTGGAAAATCAAGACTAGGGGTCAGTCTGATGGCCTCTGGTCTTGGAGGAGAGGGGAGGAAAGTGGGGAGACTTTCTGTCCACACAGCAGGGACATCTCTCCTGGCCCTGAGGGCAGCTTTAGCCAGAGCCTGTGGCCACCCCATGGGATTTTCTACTCCCTTTTTGAGATTAAGAAAGAGGGAATTGAGGCTGTTGATTTTCAGACACAAGAAAGACTTGTGTTCTTCCCAGAAAGAAAGGGTTATGGGGCCCTGGAAGATGCCCAGGGTGCAGCCAAGGCCCAGGGGTGCTGAGTGCTGGGTGGGCTACCTGCGCAGCAAAGCACTGTTGGTGAGGGGCAGGCTCTATATTAAGAGTCATAGCTTTGTTTTTGGTTACGGGAACTCACTGGGTCCTCTCCAGCTGCAGATTTGCTTTCAACAAATGAGGGATTCTGATACCTACTCCAGGGTTTCTGAGAGGGGCCCCACGGTACCTGCGACCCCTGGGGAATGCCAAGCAGGCTGGCCCCAGGATTCACTGTTCTCTCCTACTCTTTGCAGGGTTTGGCATCTGCACATCCTTCCTGGGCATCTCGTGGGCACTGCTTGACTACCACCGGGCCTTGCGCACCTGCCTCCCCTCCAAGCCCCTCCTGGGCCTGGGCTCCTCCGTGATCTACTTCCTGTGGAACCTGCTGCTGCTGTGGCCCCGAGTCCTGGCTGTGGCCCTGTTCTCAGCCCTCTTCCCCAGCTATGTGGCCCTGCACTTCCTGGGCCTGTGGCTGGTACTGCTGCTCTGGGTCTGGCTTCAGGGTACAGACTTTATGCCGGACCCCAGCTCCGAGTGGCTGTACCGGGTGACGGTGGCCACCATCCTCTATTTCTCCTGGTTCAATGTGGCTGAGGGCCACACCCTAGGCCGGGCCACCATCCACTTCGCCTTCCTCCTGATTGACAGCATTCTCCTGGTGGTCACCTGGATGACTCATAGCTCCTGGCTGCCCAGCGGGATTCCACTGCAGCTGTGGCTGCCTGTGGGCTGCGGCTGCTTCTTTCTGGGCCTGGCTCTGCGGCTTGTGTACTACCGCTGGCTGCACCCTAGCTGCTGCCGGAAGCCCGACCCTGACCAGGTAGACTGGGGCCCGGAGTCTACTTTCCCCAGAGGGGTATCAGTTGCCTCAGAACAGGCGCATGACCCAGTTAGCACAGAACTTTTTCCCCAAGGCTAAGGATGAGGCTGCTTCGCCAGTGAAGGGAGAGGTGAATGGCGTCCTTTGAAGCAGAATCAGACCCAGCTGGCAGAGATGGAGAGTGACTCTGCTGGCAGAAGGCAGGTGAGGATAAACTAATGATGCTGCTGTGGCCTCCATGCACTTAGCCATAATGGGACGCCTGTGCTGGGCTGGGCACCAGGGATGGTGCTGAGTCCGGCAGAGTCCTGCCTTCAAGGAGTTCACAGTGAACAAGATGAGAAAGGCTGGGCCCTGCAGGGTCAAGAGCCCCAATTATGTACAAGACACTTTGGGAGGAAAGAAGACTACCTTTTCTTTTCCCCCTGCCATTGGTATAGCTGGTGCCCCAAAACTTCCACCTCCCTGGCCACCTCTAAAATGACTGGTATAGGTGCTGCCCCACTCCTTAGCTCCCCTATCCTGGGCTAGAAGGCCACAGGGGCTGTCCTCTAGAATTCTTCCTCCCCTCCCCCATACCATTCATTCAATTCATGAAACAAATCTTCGTGGAGAGCAGTTTATGTGCCAGGAACATCATTCTGTCCTTGCAACCTGGAACAAGACCAGCTACCACCCCAGCTTCATCCCCTACTTGCACCAACCAGTCCCGGGTTAGATCTCAAATGCCAGAAGCCAGGGATGCCCAACTCTGGGTGGCCCCAGTCAGAACCTCTGGGATCTCAGTGAAGCTGGCCTGGCCTCTGCTTCTGCTCTCAAGGGGCTGCTTTTCAACCAAGAGCCTTGTGAGCCTGGTCTGAGCCTTGTACAACCACTGAGTATTTTTTATTCCTTAGCCAGTGTACCTCCTACCTCAGAGTCTGTGTGAGAGGAAGAGAATGTGTGTCCCTGTGGGTGTCCGCAAGTGTCAGACATGTTGTTTTTAACAGTATTACTAGGTTATGATTAAATCCTCATGAAATCCTCCAACCTAGTCTGTGTCATCAAACTGAAATCTCTTATGGAGTTCAGAGCCTGAACTGGAAGAGGTCAGGGACATAAAATCTACCTCTCAAAATTAGTCAAGGTCCATGAACAGAGAGGTCTGGCTTAGGTGGGGCTTCTCAACCTCGTGTTTGAAGTTTCAGGAGCTGGTGAGCCAGCATGGAGTTGACAGCTCAGCTGGAGATAAGAATTCAGATCTGGGCTTAGTGCATCCCTCTTCACCACCAGCTCTGCTGCTGGGCCCAGCAGGAGTGGCCACATACACATTTAGGACCAGGAAGTGAATATAGGAGCCTGGTGAAGAAAGGTCGTCTTGCTGGGACCTCTGAGACGTTAAGTAATGAGGTGCCTTAGGGGATGTGAATGTGGTGGGTGATGGTGCTGGGGAAGTGAAACCTTTTGCTGTTCTAGGAGGTCTGTGGTTTGGAGAAACAAGGGACAGAAAAGTCACTTGAGATAGAGAAGAAAAGATTCCAGTCACTCCTGTGATGGGATCCAGGATTGTCTCAGCTCTGTTACTATTCTGGTGGAGACACAAAAACCAGGATAAGTAAAACATTTAGTATATCAGATAGTGTTAAGTGCTGAAAGAAAAAGGGAAAGGGATAGGGAGAGAGAGTAAGTGTTTTTGTGTTGGGGGTGGGAATTACAACTTTATATAGAATGGCTGGGGAAGGCCTTCCTGCAAAACAGGTAAGCTGGTTAGCAGTGACTTGGGGGTGGCCTATAAATGTCCTGAGAAGGAGCAGAACCTGGAGTCACTGGTAGCTTGAACCACTGTGATGGAAGGAATGATGCAAACAGAATTCCACGGATGAAGAAGCACTTGTAACCACTCTGTTGGCCTGGAGCTAAAGATGACCCAGAGATGAAGGGTGGGGGCAGGGAGAGGATCTGGGAAGACGATACTAGTGACTTTTACATACAAGCAATGGTTAGAGGCGGAAAGGATCCTGCAGATCATCCTGTCTAGTGATTTTCAGACTTTTGAATATCATGTACCTATAAAATGGCCAACATGGTTGAAACTTAATTTTAGCAAAGAAAGGGCATTAAAGACTACCACCATTTGGCCGGGCATGGTGGCCCACACCTGTAATCCCAGTACTTTGGGAGGTCAAGGTGGGTGGATCACCTGAGGTCGGGAGATCGTGACCAGCCTGACCAACATGGAGAAACCCCATCTCTACTAAAAATACAAAATTAGCCAGGCGTGGTGGCGCATGCCTGTAATCCCAGCTACTCAGGAGGCTGAGGCAGGAGAATCGCCTGAACCTGGGAGGCGGAGGTTGCGGTCAGCCAACATCGTGCCACTGGACTCCAGTCTGCGCAACAAAAGCAAAACTCCGTCTCAAAACAACAACAACACAACAACAACAAAAAACTACCACCGTTTATTTTCATCATCTCATAAAAGGATGTACCAATCTTAGAACAAAGGACCATTCTTCTAATTGAATACATATAAACATGCACACACACCTGAAATTGCAGGAAGAGATGGAGATGTTTATCTCCTCTGTGCTTGGAAATCAATACTTCTAATATTTGTACTTATAACTGAGTAAGGATATAGCAGCTAACGGGTTTGCTTAAACTAATGTGCACCTAATGAGGAAAACATTTAATTACTAGAATAGGCAACTTCCTCTTTTCTGGGGAATTTTTGGAAAAATACATCTTATGGCCTGACATTTATGGTACTTGGAAGCTAGAACCCAATTCTGTTTTCCTTCATTGACTAAAAGGCAGAAAGGCTTCATGACTTTTCCAGACCAGAGGGATGCAGCCAGACCCAAATCAGAGAAATGAAATGAGAATAAGTAGTTGATGTGACATGAAATCAGGGCAAATCAAATGAGGTCTGATATCAGTTTGCTAGTTTTATCGCTTTTGGGTTTTTTTATTTTTTGAGACGGAGTCTCGCTCTGTCGCCCAGGCTGGAGTGCAGTGGCCGGATCTCAGCTCACTGCAAGCTCCGCCTCCCAGGTTCACGCCATTCTCCTGCCTCAGCCTCCCGAGTAGCTGGGACTACAGGCGCCCGCCACCTCGCCCGGCTAGTTTTTTTGTATTTTTTAGTAGAGACGGGGTTTCACCGTGTTAGCCAGGATGGTCTCAATCTCCTGACCTCGTGATCCACCCGTCTCGGCCTCCCAAAGTGCTGGGATTACAGGCTTGAGCCACCATGCCCGGCGCTTTTGCGGTTTAAGTACAGCGCGGCAAGGTACTGATTTCTCTCCTTAATAATTAAATTTCAGCACATTTGGCAGCGAGTGAAATCTTTTCTCCAGTTCTAAACTTTAAAAGCAAAATATATTTTAGAAACAATACATGCTCCCATGCAAATTACTGTAAAATATTTTTCCATGTATATTTATACCAAATGGTTTGTTTTTACTTTTTTGGTGAAATGACCCAGTTACTGAAAGGGTGACATCTTTCTAATGAACTCTTTGGAATTTTTATGAAGCCATAATTAGGACCCCACACAGCTGGGCAACTATGCTGCTCCTATTCAGAAAAGACACAGGAGCAAACTATAGAAAATAAAAACTTTTATTTTTTCAAGTTTATAAGATAGTTCCCATTACATATAACATTATGGTCACGGATTCTACAGCCACAAATGCCCGCAGTCACATAAATATATCCAATCCGATCAATGCCTTTTCCTGCTAACAGAGGCATCTGAAGTCCAGAGGGAGAGTTGCATTTTGAGTAGAAGTCGTCCTTAATGGGAGGGCTCCTGTCAGTGCATTAGGAACTAGCCAAGGAGCCTTGCTTGCCAGAGCTGTCTGACTCAGGAGAGGAAGGGACAGATGGCCTGCTGACTGGGGCTGGGGCAGCACTACATTTTCTCTCTTGTGGTTTAAGATATTTTAGAATCTCGGAATTCAGACCCTATAGTGTGAATATCTGGGGAGTTCTAACTTCTGGATGAAAAAGGAAACCAATTTAGTGGTAAGAAATAGAAGCCTGCTTAAGAGGGACCCTAACTGCCTCCTTGAGGAGTAAGGAGTCAGAGGAAGACCCTAAGTTCACCACTTGTTAGCCTAGACCATTGCTCTACCCCATACTCCTCTCCCCCGTGGTTCAGTGACACTGACCATCATTCAAGGTAGTAAACATCTAGAAGCTCCACATGCTGCAGCTAGAGTTTGTCAATCAGATTCTATCTGGAGCTTTAAAGCTGAGTTTGTGTAAACTGCGAACAAGCTGTGGCATCAGTCTCCTGGGACAACTCACTAGCTTTACACTAGACAGGAACACCCCAAATCAAACAAAAGCCCAGATAGGCATCTAAATCTGGAGCAGGTGTCCATTCTTCTGGACACTACCAGCTGCCCCAGGGGCACTGGACAGGGTGATGCTAAGGCACAGTCAGTTTTACATTCGAAAGTCAAGCCACCTCCTCAACCCAAGACACACCTCACTCCAGATCTACTACTAGAGAGAGCCCTCACCGTGACATTACAGACCCATCTTGTAGAACCCACAGTGCCTGGCCGGGCGCGGTGGCTCATGCCTGTAATCCCAGCACTTTGGGAGGCCGAGGCGAGCAGATCACCTGAGGTCAGGAGTTTTGAGAACAGCCTGGTCAACATGGTGAAACCCCGTCTCTACTAAAAATACAAAAATTAGCTGGGCGTGGTGGTGGGTGCCTGTATTCTCAGCTACTCAGGAGGCTGAGGTAGGAGAATCGCTTGAACCTGGGAGGCAGAGGTTGCAGTGAGCTGAGAGATCATGCCACTGCACTCCAGCCTGGGTGACAGAGCCAGACTCCATCTCAAAAAAAAAAAAAAAAGAAGAGAACCCACCATGCCCAGCTGGGGAAGGACTCATCATTTGGCTAATTTCATGAGGACTCGAATGAAGAGGGCCTTCCCTTTGATGAATGGACTCACAGTGTCCTTTGGCCCTCTACTTCCAACAGCTCTTAATCCTACCCACTTCTTTTCCTTTCCAGATTTTTGTGTTGGGGTGGAGAAAAAGGCAGGGTAATTACAGACAGCGCCGTGTTCCCTGGACAATTCATTCTGGCAAAAAGCCAAGAAGCTCCTGTTTTCTCTTCCATCGAAATGAGGGCGGCAACAACCAGGAATGAGCAGAGACTGCTCCGCCCAGCCTCCTTACCTCTCTTGGTCAAGTTCAAGTTACTTTTGGAAAGAGCTAAGCTAGGAAGTCAGAGCAAGAGGAAAAAAGCCATTGATAAAAGTGAGTCCAAGTTATATTCTAAAATAAAGAGCTCCCATAAGGGTGGAGAGGGAAGTATCTGTGTGTGTGCTTGTGTGCATGGTGGGGGTACCACTCCGTAGCCTCAGAAACCTGAAGCGCAGCACAACAGCTGTGGCCTTTGTCCAGGACAAAAACCCAACAGCTATACTGCATTAGGGGGAGGGTCTGAGGCTTCAGAGTAAAACCTAGAGCTTCCTAAGATCAACCATCAAACAAGGCAGAGCAGCATCTAAGGAACTATGCTGAATACAGACCAAGAGAAGGCCTACCTCACACTACATCTCCCTCCTCCCAACCCCACAGGAAACAAGGCCAAAGAGGCAGCTAAGTAAAGGAGCACTGACTTCAGCTACTCAGCAAAAACTTACTCCTTCAAATTGTGAGTCATGAGCACTTTTCAATGAGTTCTGAAGGAATGTGTATACCAGCCTCTCTCTGTTGCTATCTGGGTGGCCTGGCATTGAAAGGAGTCTTGCCTCTTTGTGCTGCAACATCTTTGGAAATGGGTATGCAGAGTCTCTGGCGACAAGCAATGATAGCTGGGGTTGGTCAACGATGCCTCCTTCTGCGGACCAATCCTGCATCTCAATCTGAGATGCTCGTATCATCTGTCTCTTTGCAGCCTGGGAAAGGCTGAACTTCCTCAGCTCTAGGGAAGTTTATCCTGCCTGAGCAGATACCCAAATTGCTCTTGGAGGGATGGGGCATCCAATAATCATGGCTGGGCTGGAAGGCTGTGACTAGTGCACCCACCAATCTGCCCAGAGGTCGAGAGATGCTCCTGCATTTGGCCCAGGATTAAGTTTTGGGCCATGAAGTAGGGAATGATGCAGCACTCTCATTTAAATCAGGAAAGTCTGGCTGGGCGCAGTGGCTCATGCCTATAATCCCAACACTTTGAGAGGCCAAGGTGGGAGGATCACTTGAGGCCAGGTGTTTGAGACCAGCCTTGGTAACAAAGTGAAACCCTGTCTGTACCTCCCCTCCCCCCACAATCAGCAAAGTCTTTCTGGTTTCCTACTTTAGAATGGGATTTGAGAAGCAGTGTTTTCCATGGGAAAATTTAAATACAGCAATCTGCTCTTCAGTTTCAGGCAGAGATCTGGGTAAATATATACCTGGGACATCCTTCATATGGCTTAGCGCTTCCACAAAGGAAGTCAAATACATTGGCAGTTTTGGCCAAAATGTAGTTATAAGCATGTTTTTAGATTTGATTTGAATTCTTGGGTCTAATACCTGGGGACTGGCCAGAGCTGCCTGGAGGTGGACATGAGGTGCAGAGGGCAGGAAAGGGATAAGAAACTAGCATTATGATGACTAAGAAGGAAGAAACTGCAGGAGTGAGCATCTGATGGGAAATGGGTACTTCTCTGCAGGAGGAACAGGTAGAACCTTTCGGTCTCAAGAGCCAAAGAAGCCGAAATTCATAAGACACTTTAGTTCCTTCTCTCCAGTTTGGAAGCTAAGCTTCCTGGGATACAGTCTGAATGACAGTCAAGTTGAAAGAGTTTTTAGGGTTGTGCCATTTGACCAAAGGGAAAAGGGACTGGAAAGAAGACTAAGGCTTCTAGATGGGAAATGCCGAAGTTTAAAGTTACTCAGTGTTCAGTGCCCCACAGTTCACCAGCTAGAAGATGGAAGAACAGGAAAGGAATCATCCTAGAGAGCAGACCACTGGAGCAGCTATAGAGGTGCTACTGCCACACAGAGGTATTTTAGGTATTTCAATTACTATTTTCAAGACTTTACACACTTTCTTGCTAGAAAAAGAAAGTGGCAGAAACCTGTGTCAGAGATCAGACCCTTACCTATAAAAATAACATACACATTCGCTGGAAATAAGTGAGATTCTAAGCTAAGGAGACTCTAAGACTGCAAGAGATGTTATCATAAAAGTCTGCTGCATTTATCTGATCACCACAAGTTATGAGTAATTCTCAATCTTGTCATGGACTAAGAGTGCAACTCTGCCCCAGGAATTTCCTTTTCTGTTTCATTTTTTGAAAAAAAACAAAAACAAAAAAACAAAAACAAAACACAGAAGAATTAAAAGCACTGTAGCTGCAGTGAGTCCACTGTTCTGTCTATCCAACTGTCTCCTGCTTCTGTATGGAGATGAACACGGGGCTGCAGCTCACTCTTAGCAAAAATTGCAGCTGTTGCTTCTGATTGTGTTCTCGCCAGCATTCCATGGATAAAGACAGGCAGAGAGAGGGAAGGAGGGAGGGAGAGACAGAGAGAGAGACAGGGAGAGAGAGAGAGGGAGAGACAGAGAGAGAGGGAGAGACAGAGAGAGAGGGAGAGAGGAAGAGAGAGAGAGACAGAGAGAGACAGAGAGAGACAGAGAAAGTTCTCAGTTGGTTCCAGTCTCCAGCTCCCTTCAGGAGTGAAAAGGAGCTCAAGGGGAAGGCTCCTCATTCCAGTTCTTAGAGAAAATCAAGCTCTAAAGCCTGGTGAAGGGATACAAGGTCTCCGTGGTTTGTGATCCTCCAGAAAGGCATGTTGTGCTGGAAGAGAGTGGGGATAGCTGGTTAATCCAACTTCTTCTGAGAGCTTATATTAAATATTTGCCCATACTCTTTCCTCAGCACACCTCTCCCCAAGGTATGTGGTAACCCTATCTATCCCTGCCTCACAGGGCTGTAATAATGATCAAATAGTCATATGTATAAGGACCTTGTACACTGCACACTTTGTAAATGTGAGAAATTTTTAATAAGTTTCAGTGGTACTTTGTGCTTTTGAGAGATTACCTGTTCTAGCTCTTATTTTGAAGACAGGGTCTTGCTGTGTCACCCAGACTGAAGGGCAGTGGTGTGATTATAGCTTACTGTGGCCTTGAATCTGGGCTCAAGCAATCCTCTTACCCCAGCATCCTGAGTAGCTGGAACTACAGGCATTCCAGTTATCATACAGGGTCTTAAGGATCAAATAAAATGGCCCAGGTGAAAAATTAGTATTTGATATAAGATTATATTGTCTTATGGATGGTTAATTTCTTGTAAGTTTCAGAAGTAAAGACCTAAATCTTATCTATGTCCAAGATGGAGAATGTACAGATCTGGGAAATAATAATCCCATTATATTATGTAGTCAGAATCACGTCCAGAATACTGTGTGCTGTTCTGGAGGCCATATTTTACTCTTTATTTTATTTTGAGACAGGGTCTCATTCTGTCACCCAGGCTGGAGTGTAGTGGTATGAACATGGCTCACTGTAGCCTTGGCCCCCTGAGCTCAAGTGATCCTTCCACCTCAGCCTCCCAAGTAGCTGGGACTAAAGGCATGTGCCACTACATCTGGCTAATTCTTTATTTCTTGCAGAGATGAAGCCTCACTATATTGTCCAGGCTGGTCTTGAACTCCTGGGCTCAAGCAATCCTCCCACCTTGGCCTCCCAAAGTGCTAGGGATTACAGGCATGAGCCACTGTGCCTGGAGGCCATATTTTTAAATTAAATTAAATTTATTTTTTATATTTTTTGAGACAGAGTCTCGCTCTTTTGCCCAGGCTGGGGTGCAGTGGTGCTACCTTGGCTCACTGCAACCTCCACTCCCAGGTTTAAGTGATTCTCATATGGAGGCCATATTTTAAAGGAGGGCTTTGACAAACCCAAGTGTTGGAAACCATGTTCTATGAAGCTGAGGAGATTAACGTTCCTATCATCTAGTTGAAACTGGTTCCAAATTACTCAGAATATTGAGGTCCTAGAACACAGTTATTTTGGCATATACCCTAGTTGTTTTTTAAGCCAGCTGCTCACACATAATATTTAAAAGGCTATTAACATACAGAAGAGGAAACCTGATTTGTTGTGTTCAAGAATGCCAGACTAGAGGCCAGATGCAGTGGCTCATGCCTGCAATCCCAGCACTTTGGGAGGCTAAGGTGGGTGGATCACTTGAGGTCAGGAGTTTGAGACCAGCCTGGCCAACATGGCAAAACGCTGTCTCTACTGAAAATATAAAAATTAGCTGAGAGTGGTGGTGTGCACCTGTAGTCCCAGCTACTTGGGAGGCTGAGGCATGAGAATTGCTTAAACCCAGAGGCGGAGGCTGAAGTGAGCCAAGATCATACCACTGCACTCCAGCCTGGGCAATGGAGCGAGACTCTATCTCAAAAACAAAACAAAACAAAACAAAAGAATGCCAGCCTAGTATATGAAGGTAGAGAAATTTTTGCTCAGTAAAGGGGGAACACCCTAACAGTCTGGTTGACCCCTTGGTGGAACAGGCTACTGGGAACCAGTACCCTCATCCTTGGGCATATTCAAGCAAGGACTAGAGAGACTTCTGTCAGAAAGGCTGCAGAAAAGATCCTTCACAGAGTATAGCTTGAACTGGATAAAGTGCTAAGGCATTTTCCAATGGGTATATCCTTTTTTTGTTTGTTTTTTTGAGACGGAGTCTTGCTCTGCTGCCGAGGCTGGAGTGCAGTGGCGTAATCTCGGCTCACTGCAACCTCCGCCTTCAGGGTTCAAGCAATTCTCATGCCTCAGCCTCCCGAGTAGCTGGGATTACAGGAGTGCACCACCATGCCCGGCTAATTTTTATATTTTTAGTAGAGACGGGATTTCACCATGTTGGCCAGGCTAGTTTCGAACTCCTGACCTCAGGTGATTTGCCTGCCTCAGCCTCCCCAAGTGTTAGGATTATCAGCGTGAGCCACTGTGCCCAGCCACAATGGTGTATTCTATTGTAGATGATTCTAGACATTAGCTCAGAGTTACCAACTCTGCTGATGACTTGAGTTGTTCTTTCTCTCCCCCATACCCTTCTTCAGACCAGGAAACACTGATGCATACACCCACTAGTGTCTTTCCCAAAGAGGGCAACAAGAAGCACATTAGAATTAAAGCTTCATAACGTATGCGAAAAAATAAGGATCCCTGCATTGCTACATAAAGTGGCAAACAGAAACATGAGATAATAATGCCGACTGATTACCAATCTTATACTTTATTATAGTTGCTAAGATTTCTACTTAACTGGATGAAGAGTATCAGGGCAGTTGGTTCTAGCTGGCAACCCAATGCCTCCAGGTCTAAGAAATAGAGTTGCTGGAAGAAAATAAATTGGGGTAGGGAGGGAAAGAACTTCTACAGATCCATTTAGCAGATGAGGATAATTGTTCAAAGTCACATAGCTGATACACAGATGGGATTTTAGGTTCTATAGCCAAGATTCTTTCATCTATTGTTTTGTATATCAAGAAGGGGTGACCTGGGCCGGGCATGGTGGCTCAAGGCTGTAATCCCAGCACTCTGGGAGGCCGAGGCAGGTGGATCACAAAGTCAGGAGTTCGAGACTAGCCTGGCCAATATGGGAAACCCTGTCTCTACTAAAAATACAAAAATTAGTTGGGCACGGTGGCAGGTGCCTACAGTCCCAGCTACTCGGGAGGCTGAGGAAGGAGAATTGCTTGAATCCAGGAGGCGGAGGTGGCAGTGAGCCGAGGTCATGCCACTGCACTCCAGCCTGGGCGACAGAGTGAGACTCCATCTCAAAAAAAGAAAATAAATAAATAAATAAATAAATAAGGGGTGACCTGAAGTTGGGACCTGTATAGTGATGGGGTTAACATCAGAGCAATCTTTCCAGGGCTCAAAGGCAGGAAAGACGTTCTCTACAGAAAGAGCTATTGCTTGTACTGTCTGAGAACTTGAATAACGGAAAAGAAAGAAAGATTAGCCTTTTTGCAGTCAAGTCTGATGCTTGAGAAGGCACTGCCTTTGAAGATGGAAGATGGGGCATATCTCAGGTTGAATGATGGGATCCCTGTAGAACGGCTTAAAGATTTTAAGATTCTTGAGGGACAGGGAGGAAGAGGAAGGGATGGATCTAAAACTTAAAAGGAAAAACTCTATCTGGAGAAAAAAAAGACCTTTTTCTTTAAAGAAAAATGGGAGAGGAAGAAAGAGAAGATACTATAAATGCATAATAGATTGCTAAGATTTTGTAGTTTTTCTCATTTTTTCTAATTACACGATGTACAACCACATAGACTATTTTTCTTTACCATGGTTACCTGTTTGGCTGCAATTTCTTCATCTCGTCCATCTCCAATCACTACATATGTGACTTTCTTTCCAAACCTTGACACAATCCTCTCAAAGCAGCTCTCCTTACCTGATGAGAAAAAGAAATTTCCTGTTAGAATACTCTTTTCAAAACCAAAGAAGAGGGCTGCTGCTAGGTTCACCTGCCTGTGCTTAGGTGGACTAAATGACAGCCCACGTAGTTTGCTTTCTGGGGAGTAGGGATGGGAGCTAGAGATCCAGTAGACCCTCTACCCAAAGAATGTGAAGTTGTGCCATTAAAACAACTTGGCCAGGCACGGTGACCCAATGCCTGTAATCCCAGCATTTTGGGAAACCGAGGCGGGCGGATCACCTGAGGTCGGGAATTTGAGACCAGCCTGACCAACATGGAGAAACCATGTCTCTACTAAAAAACAAAATTAGCTGGGCGTGGTGGTGCATGCCTGTAATCCCAGCTACTCAGGAGGCTGAGGCAGGAGAATCGCTTCAACCCAGGAGGCGGAGGTTGCAGTGGGCCGAGATCGCACCATTGCTCCAGCCTGGGCAACAACAGTGAAACTCAGTTTCAAAAAAACAAAACAAAACAAAACAAAACAAAACTTATTTTAACCTTCACATTGAGAGTGAAGTCCCTAAGATCTTAGTGGGAGGGAATTTCTATAAATGGGAGGGATTCATAGGTTTAGTAACTTGCCCCTAGATCACAAACAACCAAGTAGCTAGAAGTTGGGGCCCCTGACTCCAAATCTAGGCTCTGGTCATTGTGCCATAATGAATGAATGATTTTTGAGGTGAAATGTTTTAGGGTAGAAAAGAGAAGTGAAAACACAAGGCTCTGATTTCTTGTCAGAAGTAATAACAAACAAAAAGCCATTTCCCTCCAATTCTTCATTTCCCAGAAATAGTCCTGTGTATGGGCCTTATGTCTTTTTTTTTTTTTTTTTTTTTTTTTTTTTTTTTTTTTTTGAGACGGAGTCTCGCTCTGTCGCCCGGGCTGGAGTGCAGTGGCCGGATCTCAGCTCACTGCAAGCTCCGCCTCCCGGGTTTACGCCATTCTCCTGCCTCAGCCTCCCAAGTAGCTGGGACTACAGGCGCCCGCCACCTCGCCCGGCTAGTTTTTTGTATTTTTTTAGTAGAGACGGGGTTTCACCATGTTAGCCAGGATGGTCTCGATCTCCTGACCTCGTGATCCGCCCGTCTCGGCCTCCCAAAGTGCTGGGATTACAGGCTTGAGCCACCGCGCCCGGCCGGGCCTTATGTCTTTCAGTGAGAGAAGAGCCCCAGAATAGAATTGACAACAGTGACCAATAAATACGGCAGCAACATTTGTCATATCTGGAACGTCCTTACTTACTACACCTTGTAGTTGTAACCAAGATATTGCATCACTGAAATTGACCTTGGGAAATGGGTGATTTAAATCCATTTCTCAGAACTGCAGACGGTTTTGAGAAACATGGCAGTGTTGTATCCAAACTCAAATCCCATCTGCAATCAACAACTAAAACATGCACAGATCATACTGCTGTGGGAAAGATACTTTATTTGTAGAAATAAAAGGAAGTTATATCCCTTGCTCTTTTTATCTCCCTGCTTCTGCCACCTTCTTCAGTTAAGCAAGGTCCTAACTTTGCCATTCTTCTTCATCCTGCTCTATCAACCTTCTTGTTCCTTCCCCTTGCTCAATAGTTACTTAGCACCAGGGTTCCCGTGTAAATAAGATAAAAGCTGCCTCTTCCTCAAGACACTTGACTGCCATCTGCTGGAAAATCATTATAATATATAAATACACAAATCTAAGATAACATAATTGGCCAGAACTTATATTTCCATACTCAGAAGTCCTACGTGGCATAGGAGAAGTCATGCAGACATATAACTGCAAATTTCTGACATCCTTACCCCAGTGGCACTTCAAAACAGATGGACTAGTCAACTGGACAAGATACTAGTCTACTCTGGGCTCAGCTGGCCACTTATAATACGAGGCTTGGCTTAGGTGCACTTGGGTCTCTTTTAGTGCTAACATTTTACATAGAATTGTCTTGCCTTACATTCATATGAGGTATTCAATCAATGTTTGCTGAGTAAATTCATATTAATCTCACAAATGATTCAGTAGAGGACTGTAGTCCAGGTCTTATGCCTCAATTCAGTTCAAACATTAAACCATTCAACTAATAATAAATTCTTACTATGTTCAAGGTGTTGAAGAGTTCTTTAATTCCATATCACCCATTATAGCTTTACAAACTAAGCCAACCTCCACCAGGTGCACAGTCTACTATGATCTGTCTAGAGCAAAAAAACTCTTTTAAGTGAGTCAGATTTGACTTTCTTGTAAGACTCAACAAAGGCAGTAACTCATATTTTGAGGATAAGAACACAGACATTTTCATTGTCCTGGCATGCAATGATCCAGGATGAAATATACTCTGTAATGTCTCCTTTAAAAGGATTAAGAGGCCAAGAGAGTTATTAACAGCTCAAAGTAAAGAAGCAGCTCCATGAAAACAGGACTCACTCCAATACAGTTGGTAAAATACTTCCATTTATACTCTCAAAACAATTCTGAATACGAGCTTTCCTGTTCAGGAGGATGAGGCCAATGACTAATCAGTTAACCAAATGTCAAGCAATCGAAGTTGGTGAACTGTAAGATCAGCCAAGTCTTTGGAGAATATTAGTCCCTGGGTTGTCTCTATTGAAATATTTCTGGCCATGGGCAGTGGCTCATGTCTGCAATCCCAGCACTTTGGCAGGCCTAAGACAGGAGGATCACTTGAGCACAGGAGTTTGAGATTAGCTTGGGCAACACAGTGGGATCTTTTCCCTATAAAAAATTTAAAAATTAGCTGGGTATGGTGGTGGAGCACGCCGGAAGTCCTGGCTACTCAGGAGGCTGATGTGGGTAGATCGCTTGAGCATGGGAAGGTTAAGGTTGCAATGGGCTATGATCGTGCCACTGCACTCCAGCCTAGGTACCAGAGTGAGACCCTGTCTCAAGAAAACCCCCCAAAACAAAAAGTACTTCTGACATTTTCAGAAATTATTTTGAGAATTCTCTTTAATGTCCCCAAATGACAGAATGGCCATTAAGAGAACCATATTTTGCTATCATTTCAGAGGAAGTGAAAAAGTATTTCTTCTCCTTGCTCCCATTTCACAGTTCTGTGAAGAAAAGCCTCAAGCCTTGGTAACTGTGGTTACCATGACACCAGATCCCACTGCAACCTTGCAAGTTAGCTCTGGATGAACTGAGACTGAGGAAAATCACCAAATAAGCACACTTACCGACAGAGGGAATGAGCTCATTTATATAAGCCTGATGAGCCTGTGGGTGCCAGGTCTCAGTACAATAAGCACTACAGAAAAATCTATCTTTCAGATGTGGGGAGACTCAGTGAGGGCTCTGGGTTCCTATGATATACATGAAGCAACCGGCAGCAGTAACAATATCTGAAGGGAGCTGTCATATATGTTCCCTTCCACCCAATCCCTAGGAAATGAAGTAATTTAACCACACAAAAAAGCATAGAGAATTACCAGCCTTGACAACAAAGTAAGACCCCATTTCTACAAAAAACAGGAAAAGTTAGGCATGGTGGTGTGCACCAATAGTCCCAAGCTACTTGAAAGGCTGAGGTGGGAGAGTTGCTTGAGCCAGGGAGGTCGAGGCTGTAGTGAGTCGTGATCACTGAACTCTAGCCTGGTGAGACCCTGTCTCAAAAAACAGAAAAAAATCCCTACCACCAACGAAGCTTTGTAAAATCTTAACACTTCATAGTTGCTGTATTTATTTACTTATTTATGAGACAAAGTCTTGCTATGTCATTCAGGCTGAAGTACAGTGGCACAATCATAGCTCACTGAAGTCTCAAACTTGTGGGCTGAAGTGCTCTTCCCACCTTAGCCTCCAGAGTACCTAGGATTGTAGGTACAAGCCATCACACCTGGCTTTTTTTTTTTTTTTTTTTTGAGACAGAGTCTTGCTCTGTTGCCTAGGCTGGAGTGCAGTGGCGTGATTGTGGCTCACTGCAACCTCCGCCTGCCAGGCGCAAGCGACTGTGGTGCCTCAGCCTCTCAAGTAGCCGGGATTACACGTGCCCCCTACCATGCCATGCCCAGCTGATTTTAGTAGAGACTGGGTTTCACCACGTTGCCCAGGGTGGTCTTGAACTCCTGAGCTCAGGCAATCCGCCTGCCTCAGCCTCCCAAAGTGCTAGGAATACAGGCGTGAGCCATGGCTCCTGGCCACACCTGGCTAATTAAAAATTTTTTTTTGTAGAGATGGGGTCTATGTTGTCCAGGCTGGTCTCAAACTCCTGGTCTCTAGTGATTCTCCCACCTCAGCTACTCAAAGCCCTGGGATTACAGGCGTGAGCCACTCCACCTGACCCTTATAGTTGCTTTAGATTAAAAAAAAAAAAAAACAAGACATTACAGAACTTCTCAAATACCCCTAAAATGTAAATATTTTAAATCTTTATATAAATATTACATACTGTACATTTATCTATCTACAATGTTTTTTGTTCATCAGTTTTTCTTTTTTTTTTTGAGACAGAGTCTTGCTCTGTTGTCCAGGCTGGAGTGCAATGGTACGATCTCGGCTCACTATCATCTCTGCCTCCTGGGTTCAAGCGATTCTCCTGCCTCAGGCCCCCGAGGAGCTGGGATTACAGGCGCACACCACCAAGCCCAGCTAATTTTTGTATTTTTAGCAGAGATGGGGTTTCACCATGTTGGCCAGGAAGGTGATCCACCCACCTTGATCTCCCAAAGTGCTGGGATTACAGGTGTGAGCCACCGCACCCAGCCTATTGTTTTTCATATTAATCCTTATGAGTATATGTAATTTTACTTCATCCACTTTTAACTGCAATATAGCATTCTGTTGTTTGATTATATTTATCAATTTTATGTTCATGGACAGGTTTACAGACCAGTTATTTTCTATTATGAATAAGGGTGCATCAAAAAAAATCCTTGTACATGTCTCCTTGTGCATGTGAGAATTACTCAAAGGTAGAGGTTAGCAAACTTTTTCCATAAAGAGTCAAACAGTATATAGTATATATTTCAGGCTTTGCAGGCCCTATGGTCCCTGTTGCAACTATTCATCTCTGCTACTATAGTGTGAAAGCAGCTGTATAAATAAGTGGGCATGGTTTCAATAAAAACTTACACAAACAGCCAGAGGGTAGGATTTAGCCCATGGACTATAATTTGCAGACCCCTGCTCTAAAGTATATATATATATATATATATATATAAAGTAGAATTGCATGATCAAAGGGTTATGTACACCTCAAACTTCATTAGACATTAACGTTCTCCAAAGCAGGTTATATCCATTTTCAATCCCATTTGCAGAGTCAGCGTTCCCATTACATTGTTAGATTTAAATTTTTGTCTAGTCTGATGGCTGGAAAATGTACCATATTTAAATTTGCATCTTCTTAATTTGCAGTTCCTTAATTTGTGAAGTTAAGGACTTATTCATATATTTACTGACAGTTTTGTTTCCCTTTTCAGCAAACTGGTTGTTTCAAGGTTTTTGCCTATTTTTCTATATTCAAAATTGTCTCTTGCTTGCTGATTTGCAGGAGTTCTTTGTAGATTCTGCATTCTTTTTCTTTTGAGATGGAGTTTCGCTCTTGGTACCCAGGCTGGAGTGCAATGGTGCAATCTTGGCTCACTGTAACCTCGGCCTCCCGGGTTCAAGCAACTCTCCTGCCTCAGCCTCCCGAGTAGCTGGGATTACAGGCATGTGCCACCACACCCAGCTAATTTTGTATTTTTACTAGAGACGGGTTTTCACCATGTTGGTCAGGCTGGTCTCGAACTCCTGACCTCAGGTGATCCACCCACCTTAGCCTCCCAAAGTGCTGGGATTAAAGGTGTGAGCCACTGAGCCTGACAGGGGTTCTTTATAGACTCTGTATTCTAACTGCCAATTAAATGTGTTGTAAATACCTTCTCCCAAAACGTGGCTTGTCTGGTTACCTTTTTTCAAGAGACAAGGTCTCCTTTGGTTGCCCAGGCTAACGTGCAGTGCAGTGGCACAGTCACAGCTCATTGCGGCCTCCTTGAACTCTTGGGTTCAAGTGATCCTCCTGCCTTAGCCTCTTGAGTAGCTGGGATTATAGGCACTTGCCACCACACCTGGCTAATTTTTATTTTTATTTTTGTAGAGATGGAGCCTCACTATGTTACCCAGGATGGTCTTGAACTCCTAGCCTAAACTGATGCCTTAGCCTCCCAAAGTGCTGGAATTAAAGGCACGAGTCACTGTGCCCAGTTTGTCACTTTATGTTATATTTAACTGTATGTAAAATTAAAAGTTCCATGCAATCAATGATCTTTTTTTTTTTTTTTGGCTTTTTATACTATTTTTTGATTCTTAAAAGAGGTCCATCCTCACCTTAAGATCATACAGATACTCTTCTATATTTTTTCTAAAAATTAAAAAACTTACCTTTCATGGTAAGTTTTTAATCTACCTGTAATTTATTTTTGCATATAACGTAAAGAAGGAAAACAATTCTGCCTTACTTTTCTATATAGATAATCCAATTATCATAGCATCACTGATTGAAGGTAAGTTCCATGAGAACAGAGGATTTTTGTCACTGCTGTATTCCTACTGCCTTGGCATTGCCTGGCACACAATAGACACCATTATTATTTTTCCTCATCTAGTGGATCGTTTCCATTTGCATATAAAATAGATATAATTTCTCTTATGAATCTTGTAAATCCTCTGAAGTCCATATACCTCTAGAGCCACTACTTTATTTTTCTGTTCTTCTCCAAACAAACCTCCTCTAAAGAGTTGTATAGTTCCTTCTCCAACTCTCCTTCTATTCTCTCACATTTAGTAATAAGTTAGTAAAAATATTAGAACAGATCGAATAAAAATATTGTTATGCCAGTTCTATAAAATTTCAATTCTCTTAAACTACTTCCAATTAGGGTTTAATCCCGGTCACTCCCCTAATCAAACTGCATGTCAAAGCTATTAATGACTTTTTTTTTTTTTTTTTTTTTTTTGAGACGGAGTTTCGCTCTGTCGCCCAGGCTGGAGTGCAGTGGCCGGATCTCAGCTCACTGCAAGCTCCGCCTCCCGGGTTTACGCCATTCTCCTGCCTCAGCCTCCCGAGTAGCTGGGACTACAGGCGCCCGCCACCTCGCCCGGCTAGTTTTTTTTGTATTTTTTTAGTAGAGACGGGGTTTCACCGTGTTAGCCAGGATGGTCTCGATCTCCTGACCTCGTGATCCGCCCGTCTCGGCCTCCCAAAGTGCTGGGATTACAGGCTTGAGCCACCGCGCCCGGCCTATTAATGACTTTCATGTAGCTAAAAACAATCTTCAATTCAATTCTCAAGTCTTTTTTTTTTTTTTTTTTTTTTTGAGACAGGGTCTCACTCTGCTGCCCAGGCTGGAGTACAGTGGCGTAATCACGGCTCACTGCAGCTTTGACCACCTGGGCTCAAGCAATTGTCCCACCTCAGCCTCCCAAGTAGCTGGGACTACAGACATGCTCCATCACTCCCAGCTAATTAAAAAACAAACAAACAAACAAGCAAAACAATAACTATGTAGCCCAGGCTGGTCTTGAACCCCTGGGCTCAAGCAATCCTTCTGCCTCAGCCTCTCAAAGTGCTGGGATTACAGGCGTGAACCACTGTACCTGGCCCTTGGGTCTCATTTGACCCATCAACAACATTAGAATGAGTTGATCACTCTTCCTTCATTCTTTCAAGACACTGATTCTTCTCGTTTTCCTCCTGCCTGCCCAGGCGGGAGTGCAGTAGCGTGATCTTGGATCACTGCAACCTCCGCCTCCCAGGCTCAAGCAATTCTCCTGCCTCAGCCTCCCCAGTAGGTGGGATTACAGGCTCACGCCACCATGCCTGGCTAATTTTGTATTTTTGGTAGAGACAGCGTTTCACCATTGTGGCCAGGATGCTCTTGAACTCCTGACCTCAAGTGATCCACCTGCCTCAGCCTCCCAAAGTGCTGGCATTACAGGTATGAGCCACTGCACCTGGCGTCTCTTAACAATTATTATTATTATTATTATTATTATTATTATTATTATTATTTTGAGATGGAGTCTCACTTGATCACCCAGGCTGGAGTGCAGTGGTGCGATCTTGGCTCACTGCAACCTCTGCCTCCCAGGTTCAAGGGATTCTCCTGCCTCAGCCTTCTGAGTAGCTAGGACTACAGGCATGTGCCACCACACCCGGCTAATTTTTTGTATTTTTAGTAGAGATGGGGTTTCACTGTGTTAGCCAGGATGGTCTCGATCTCCTGACCTCGTGATTCACCTGCCTCAGCCTCCCAAAGTGCTGGGATTACAGGTGTGAGCCACTGCACCTGGCCTCTTAACAATTTTTAAGTGTAAAGTTCCGTCATGTTAACTATTGTATAACAGATGTCTGGAATGTTTTCATTTTGCATGACTGCAACTCTACATCTGTTGAACAACTCCCATTTCCCGTCCCCTCCAGCCTCTGGCAGTTATCATTCTACTTTCAGTTCTAGTGCATGTGATTACTTTATAAGTCTCATATAAATGTAATCATATAGTATTTGTCTGTGATTGTCTTATTTCACTTTCATTTAGCATGTCTTCAATGTTCATCCATGATGGTGCCTGTGACAGAATTTCCTTCCTTTTTAAGGTCAAATAATAATTCACTGTATGTGTATACCACAGTTTGTTCATTCATCCACATTTGACATCTGATGTGCTTCTAAGCTCTGAACTATTGTGAATAATGCTGTTATAAACATGAGTGTGCAGATATCTCTTTGAGACCCTGCTTTTGGATATTTGGATCTATTTCAAGAATCTGAGACCCAATTCTTTTAGATATTTACCCAGAAGATTACCCTGGCTGACCTCAAACTCCTGGGCTCAAGTGATCCTCATGCCTCAGCCTCCCAAATACCTGGGACTACAGGTATGCACCACTGTGTCTATCAACAGTTGCATCATTTTACAATCTTACCAACAGTGCACAAAGGTTCCGATTTCTCCACATCCTTGTCAATACCTTTTATTTATTTATTTAGAGACGAAGTCTCGCTCTGTCACCCAGGCTGGAGTGCAGTGGCACAATCTCGGCTTACTGCAAGCTCCGCCTCCCGAGTAGCTGGGACTACAGGCGCCTGACACCACGCCCAGCTAATTTTTTGGTCAACACCTGTTATTTTATTTAAGACATAGGGTCTCATTCTGTCAGCCAGGTTATAGCACAGTGGCAAGATCACATAGCTCACTGCAGCATTGAACTTCTGGCTCAAGTGACCCCCCCCCACCTTAACCTTCCAAGTAGTTAGGACTACAGCTGCATGTCACCACACCCAGCTGATTAAAAAAACCTTTTTTTGTAGAGACGGAGGTCTGCCATGTGGCTGAGGCTGGTGTTGAACTCCTGGCCTCAAGTGATCCTCCCGCCTCAGCCTCCCAAAGTGGTGGTAATACAGGTATGATTCATCTTGCCTGGCCACCATTTTTAGGTATACAGTTTAGAGCTTGCTTTTTAATCTAGTGCTTTTTCTTTTTCTTTTTTTTTTTTTTTTTTTGGTGTTTTTTTTTTTTTGAGACGGAGTCTCGCTCTGTCGCCCAGGCTGGAGTGCAGTGGCCGGATCTCAGCTCACTGCAAGCTCCGCCTCCCGGGTTTACGCCATTCTCCTGCCTCAGCCTCCCAAGTAGCTGGGGCTACAGGCGCCCGCCACCTCGCCCGGCTAGTTTTTTTTTTTTTTGTATTTTTTTAGTAGAGACGGGGTTTCACCATGTTAGCCAGGAGGGTCTCGATCTCCTGACCTCGTGATCCGCCTGTCTCGGCCTCCCAACGTGCTGGGATTACAGGCTTGAGCCACCGCGCCCGGCCTAGTGCTTTTTCTATTATACTAGATATTCTCTGTGAAAAAGAGAAATTTGAAATGAGTCAAAAATAGATTTCTAAGCTAGATATTATGTTCTTTCAAATATTATCAAACAGCCTGCTTATGTAACTTACTAGCTGTGAGAACTTGAGCAAGCTATATAACTACTAAGCCTCAATTGCATTACCAAAAATATTAGAAGACTGTTGTGAGGATTATAGGTATTACATATAAAGTGTCTAACAGAGGGGCTAGAAAATAATAGGTGCATCATGAGTAGAAAGTTTTATTGCAAGGCCAGTAACAAGAAACAGCATAGAAACCATACCAATTTTGGTAGCACTATAGATGTTCTCAATAGGAAATATTTCTCCTAGTCCATATAGGAGAACCTTGGCCAGGGCTGGAACCAGCTGGGTAGTAGTAATCAGAACATTCACACAATTCTTTCTAGAAGGGAGTAAAAGGGAAAAGAAAAGGTGAAACTAAACCAACCTGGGAGCAAGAATTCATACGTGCCAACTCTTTAGAATGTAATTATTAAAAATTAACCTTAAAGGACCTGGTATGATACTGTTCAGGGCCAATGTTCAGCTACTACTCATTATTTCATGTTCATTTACTTTCTATACTGAAGGGCAGAGGTTCTACTCATTTTTGTCTCTTAGTGGACGCAGAGCAGCAACTTAGTTAATTCTTGCCTTATTTCCCCTCTAACCATTCTAGTCACAAATACTTGTTGATAAATACCACCAGCCCATGTCACTGATACCATATTTTAGAAAACAACAAAAAGTTCTGAGCTGTACTCTTTCATCTTAATGCAAGTCAGTCCATGAGATATGATTTGTGTTTGGTTTGTTCTTTATACAATAGCAACACAGACTGCAGAATACACATTAATTTTACATGTCCTTTACCGTCACCAGATATCCACTCCTTGGTGTCAGTTTTACTGTTTACTACATCGTGGATCTGGAATTCCTGCTTTGAGGGAGGGAGCAATAGGGTATTGGTGCAGACACAGACTGGTGCATTTATTTCCCAATCTAAGCTTCATGTTGAAATCTCCTTAATCTGCTTAATGTACCCTTTTTCTTTTGAATCTTGCCTTCTTGAGTGGGTTTGGATACATTTCTTGGAGCTTCCTGTACCTAGGATATTTGTAATACATCTCCTCCATGTATTCTTTGACGTCACCAGGCCCAACTTCCAGAGTAGAGATTATGGGTTACTGAGTTTTAATTTCTTGAGCAAAAAGTAAGGAGAAAGAAAAAGGATTTCATATATAAATATTCTCTTAAAACTAGAAGGTGTGCCATTAACATAAAATGACCTTGCTTCCCACCTAACACAAATACTTCCCTACATCATTTAAACTCCTCTCTACCCCTATCCCAAACCCTGTTTTAGAGAATGGCTCATCCTGAACTGGAGTAGAAGAATATGTCTCTAAGAGGATGAGACCTAAAAGAACCATTTCCATACCTGGACTGGATTAGAAGTAAGGACTTTAATGCAGTTCCTAACCAGGAATCTGTTAAAACTTCAATTTCTGCTCTTAATCTCTGCAGTGCTTCCTTCCTCTGGGGACTGAGAAGGCCTTTAGGAATAAAAGCAAACACATTTATCATTTGACAACATACATTTGCTGACACTGAGAAAGCAACTTCTAAATTCAATTTAAAAAGTGTGAGTCACTGAAATACTCTACTGAGTTTATATATATACATATATATATATATATATATATATATATTTTTTTTTTTTTTTCCATGAACACATGTGCTTTATTGAATTCCATTGCAGACAGGCGAATATAAACTGCTGTATATAGGGGTGGGGTCAAGAGGGCAGGACCAACAGCCCCAGGATGCAGGGTCATCAGTGGAGTACATGGGCTCTACTACTGGCCTTGGAGATCCTTTATCTTCTGAGAAATTGCTTGGAAGATTATCACTGAGCTAGTGGTGAAAAGCATGAGTGCAATGAGCACAGGGATGTTGAGGAACAGGGTACAGATGTTCAAGCACTTGGTGGTGGAGGCATAGGCCTGGGCCCTAGTCACGTCACCCACCATCTTCCTGTCCCTAGACTTCATGCAGTACACTAATGCTATGAAGCCCATGAAGCACTAGCTCATGAAGAGCATTTTGAACAGGGTTCTGGCATGGAGATCTCACTGTGGATGTGGATCACAGAGGACATCGAGGGAGCAGAGCTATGGGGTGACCCCAGCATGGCAACCTTGTGTTTCTCCTTGAACATCTCCTAATTTGGCGGGAGGCCAGTGTTGGCGTGAGTGAACAAGGATTTGGAAGTGTGGTTCTTGGTGTCAAGACAAGACCAGTGCCTTTTTTTTTTGAGATGGAGTCTTGTTCTGTTGCCCCGGCTGGAGTGCAGTGGTGCAATCTCAGGTTACTGCAACCTCTGCCTCCCGGGTTCAAGCAATTCTCTGCCTCAGCCTCCCGAGTAGCTGGGATTATAGGCAGCTGCCACCATGCCCAGCTAATTTTTGTATTTTTAGTAGAAACAGGGTTTCATCATCTTGGCCAGGCTGGTATTAAACTCCTGACCTCATGATCCACCTGCCTTGGCCTCCCAAACTGCTGGGATTACAGGTGTGAGCCACTGTGCCCGGCATTCTTTTTTTTTTTTTTTTTTTTTTTTTTTAATTTCTCTTCTTGGAGAAACCTTAGAGTAGTGCTACTCAGAATGCCATTTTTACTTTCTTTATCAGAGTGTTTTGGGGATGTTCAGGCAAAAATAAATTTTTAAAAAAGTGTTGTTACAGGGACACAACAACAACAATAAAATCAGCTGACAGAAATAAGAAGATTCTGGTGCAAGCTCCTTCTTTCATCACCAACCAATACCATATCTTTGGCAGACTGGTGGACCACACTTTGAATTGCACTGCTTAGAATATGACATCAAGGACCAAAGTGTGAAAAATTAGTATTACAGCTAGAAGAGTCCTCAGCATTTCTAATCTCTCTGTAAAGAAACCAAACCCAACGAAAAAAAGGGCCCTAAGATTACACAGTAAGTTCGTAGCTTTTGGTCTTAAGAAGTCTTTCCATTACTCCACACAACTTCTATGGTGACTACATGTCCGCTTGCTTCAGAACATGTTGACATGAAATTCCAGGTTGAATAACTAATTCTCTGTACTGTACTTCTGAAACAACTCCAACTGATAACACACTAAAACACTGTCCAAGACTAGATATCTAAGCACAAAAGAGAACTCATATGAATGGGAGCCTGCTCTCAGACACTTCAGTTAAAATATTCAAACAGTAAATCTGGATCTGAATTTTCTATAGTGAAGGTTAAAAAAAAAATCCTGTATTCTATTAGTAATACTCCATAAAAGCAGATGGCATTTTTGTGAGGAGGAGAACTGGAGTATAATTTGTTTTCAGACTGATGGTTCCACAATGCAAGTCTAGAATTAGACGACTGTCTTAACATTTTGGATAAAACGACAACAAAACCAGTACCTATATATGATATACTCAACTAATACATGATGTGACACTTTCATCAATTCATATTGGTACAAAACATACAGCTGGCCATTAATTTTAATCTGTTCTCCAAAGTAGGCTCAGAGGATTCTCACACAGGGTTACATCACTTTGTTCAGGAAACCAGGTCCAGGCATTGGGCAGGAAAAAATAAGAGACTCAGGCTGAATATGAAAACTAACAAAAGAAAGGCTAATGTTTGCGAGAAAGAAAGTGCAAAAAGACTTGGAGTTGCCAAAATAAGAAATACTGGCTTTGAATCATGAGAAGAAATAAGCAATAAAAAGGGGAATCTGAAAAAAGTAATTAGATTCCTAAAGTCTGGAAGCCCATGATTTTTATCTGGTATTAGAGAGTTGTTAACTGAAATGAACCAAATTGATCTTTAAAGTCTTGGCCCTACTTTCTGCACCATATTGTAAGGCAGCATATTATAGTACAAGGGCTCTTGACCTTGAGTAAAATACCTCTAGTCCAGCAGTCCTCAACCTTTTCAGCACCAGGGACCAGTTTCGTAGAGGACAATTTTTCCATGGGGGCAGGGGGTTTCAAGATGAAATTGTTCCATCTCAGATCATCAGGCATTAGATTTTCATAACAAACATGCAACTAGATCCCTTGCATGAGCAGTTCACAATTAAGATTTGTACTTCTATGAGAATCTAATGCCGCCACTGATCTGACAGGAGGCCTAGCTCAGGCAGTAATACTCACTTGCCGGCCCACTTACCTCCTGCTATGTGGCTATGTGGCCTGGTTACCAACAGGTCGCTGACCAGTACCAGTCTGAGGCCTGGGAACTGGGGAACTCTGCTCTAGGCAGTCTATGTAATCTCTGAATCTTCGAGCAACATTTTGTATGTATGTGTATCTTTGAGGGTGATGGTTTACAGTTTTAAATATTTTCTCAAAAGGGTACCTCACTAAAAAAGGAGCTGCATGAAAGTACACTGGACCAAAAAGTTAGGGAATGTGAATTTCAAACATGGTATGGTTACAAATCTGCAATGTGACCATGAATAAGCTGCTCCCACTACCCCTATGATGGACATCACTTTTCTCAACTGCAAAATGAGGAATTTAGATTAGACTTCTGTCTCTTTTAATTCAAACAATCTATGATTAATTCTAAATAATAGAATTTTAGGCATAGTGGCATCTGGCATTTGAAATATTTCTGGTCAGAAAGAATTTCCAAGATCCTTCAAATCACAACACATTGATATTGCCAACCTACAATCCTGGACCTAGATTTCCATCCGCGAAAAGTTACTAGCTAGTTCTATTTGACTTGTCCTGATAGTTACATAAACCAGCCAAAAAAAAAAAAAAATGTGGCACCCTATTAACTAGCATTGACAGTAGTTGTGATACATTCATCAAACATAATCTACAGAACACATTTCCTTTAAAAAGGCATTTGTCCAAAGAGAACAAGAGAACTTTCCAAAATTATGCTTAGAGAAGCCCGTTAGAAATATAGAGCTTCCTCCCAAAAGGTTTCAACCAAACCTCAATTTTTTTAAATACAGAGTTTAACATGTTACTGTGGTATAATTTATAAGCAGTTGTCATGGGGAATCTAAGGAATCCCTGGAAAGGTAAGGAGGAAACCAGGAAGAAACAGAGAATCAGACTGGTTAGATGCCACACTTACCACCCACGTTGCTTTTATGCTTATCATAGATTTCTCTCACTTTCCGGTAGCGGAAAGCTAGTTTCCTCATCCAGTCCACACCTCCCTGAACACCCACAGAGGAACCATGGCTGCCACTACCTCCTGAGCCACTGAAACCATCTGTTGAGAAACTGTAGTTGCTGCAAGGAGAGAAGACAATAAAAATTAAAATTTATACAGCATAAAGTTTTTGTTTGAGTGCTATTTGGTTGGGTTCTTGGTATCTGATAAATAAGGCCAATGGCTTTAAGGATCTTCTTCCTGGTCTCTGTCAGAGTATATCTTTCATTAGTTCTCTATCTCACACTTATTACTTCTATCAAAGAAAGGATTGAAATGAGAGAGGGAAGGAAAGGTAGAAACAATTCAAGCACCAGCATTCCTTAGAGGTTGATTTGGGATAAGGCATCTTTTTCACTAATGACAGAAAATAACCACACAGTGAAAAAAGCAGAATATAAAATTTTGTGAGTACACTTACACACACAGTGATGGCAACTATGTAAAAAGGAGAAACATGAAAAAATAATGAAAGCAAATAGTCTAAAATGCTAACAATGGTAAGATAATGGCAGATATTTTCTCAAGTGATCTGCTGGCTGGTTTATGTTCATAGGTCACTGTGGTAGCTTCAAAATATATCCACAAATTATCTGATATTCCTCTCTTCTAATTCTGCTCCCCTTGGGTATGGACTATACTTAGAATATAAATAGAATGTGATAAAAGTGATAGTGTTAGGCTTCAGAGACTAGGTTTCTTCTGCTCTCTCAGAGCACTTGCTCTGGAAGAAGCCAGCTGTCACGTGAGAACATTCAAGCAGCCCCATGGAGAGGCACGTGTAATGAGGAACTAAAGCCTTCTGTCATCAGCCACATGTTAGAGATTGGAAGAACATTCTGCAGCTCCAGTTAAGCTTTCAGATGATTAGAGTTCGAGCCAACATCTTGATTTCAACGCCAGAAACTCTAATTGAGAACTACCTCTGGGGCTGAATGTGGTAGCTCATGCATGTAATCCCAGACTTTGGGAGGCCGAGGTGGGTGGATCACCTAAGGTCAGGAGTTCCAGACCAGCCTGGCCAACATGGTGAAACCCTGTCTCTACTAAAAATACAAAAATTAGCTGGGAGTGGTGGCGCATGCCCGTAGTCCCATCTTCTCGGGAGACTGAGGAAGGAGAATCGCTTGAGATTGGAAGGCAGAGGTTGCAGTGAGCCAAGATCGCACCACTGCACTCCAGCCTGGGGCAGGGAGGGAGAGGGGGAAGAACTATCCCTGGCCAGATGCAGTGGTTGGTGCCTGTAATTCCCAACTATTTGAGAGGCTGAAATGGGAGGATTGCTTGAGGCCAGGAGTTTGACACCAGCCTGGGCAACATAGCAAGATCTCATCTCTAAGAAAAATTGTTTTTAATTAGTCGGGTATGGCAGCATGTACCTGTTGTCCTAGCTACTTAGGAAGCTGAAGTGAGAGGACCACTTGAGCCCAGGAGGCTACTGTGAACTATGATCGCACCATGGCACCTTAGCCTGGGCAAGAGAGCAGGCCCCGTTTCTTTGAAAAACGAATAAAAAAAAAAAAAAAAAAAGAACCACTTCTGTACACTTAAAAAATGATAAAGATGGTAAATTCTATATGTATATTTTACCTTGACAAAATAAAATTTGTAAAAATAAATTAATAATAGATTTTCTAGATTTAAAATCCTTTAAGTAGGCTGGGTATGGTGGCTCATGCCTGTAATCCCGGCACTTTGGGAGGCCAAGGAGGGGGCATCACTTGGGTCCAGGAGTTCGAGACCGGCCTGGGCAACACAGGGAGACCCTGTCTCTAAAAAAAAAATGGAAAAATCAGCTGGGTGTGGTGGCATGCACCTGTGGGCCCAGCTACTCAGACGGCTGGGGTGGGAGAATCACTTGAGCCTGGGAGGTTGAGGCTACAGCAAGCTATGATCACAACACTGTACTCCAGAGCCTGGGTGCCAGAGCGAGACCCTATCTTAAAAGGAAAAAAAAAAAAAAAGAAATTGAGTACAAGCCGGGTGTGGTGGCTCACACCTGTAATCCCAGCACTTTGAGGGGCTGAGGTGGGTGGATTCCTTAAGCTCAGGAGTTTGAGACAAGTGTGGGCAACATGGCACTCGTCTCAACAAAAATACAAAAAATCAGCCAGGAGTGGTGGTGTGTGCCTATCATCCCAGCTATTTTGGGGGCTAAGGTTGGAGGATCGCTTGAGGGAGGCGGGGACAGTGGTTACAATGAGCCAAGATGGTGCCATTGCACTCTAGCCAAAAATAAAAAAAGAAATTGTGTAAAGAGTAATAAAATTAATAAATTAAAATAAAATAAAAAATGTTAAGTACTTTTTTAAAAAGAAAAAACGAGCTAGGTCACTTTTAAGTTCCTCACCTACAGAAGCTGTGAGAGGATAAATGTTTCATTGTTTGTTTGTTTTTCAAGATGGAGTCTCACTCTGTCGTCCAGGCTGGAGTGCAGTGGCATGATCTTGACTCACTGCAACCTCTGCCTCACGAGTTCAAGCAATTCTCCTGCGTCAGCCTCCCGAGTAGCTGGGACTACAGGCACATGCCACCACGCCCAGCTAATGTTTGTATTTTTAATAGAGACAGGGTTTCGCCATGTTAGCCAGGTTGGTCTCAAACTCCTGACCTCAAGTGATCAGCCCGCCTTGGCCTCCTGAAGTGCTGGGATTATAGGCGTGGGCCATTGCGTCTGGCCATTTAACTGTTTTAAGGTACTAAACTTTGGAGTAATTTGTTGCATAGCAACAGATAATACAACCATACAAACTAGGAAGGATTAATATTTCATAAGTAAAGATCTAAAAATGACTGAACAACTTGGTTCAATCAAAAGTTAAAATAGATCCCAATATGCTAAGAGTGAGATTCTGTGCTTAAGAAAATATAGCTGCTAAGATATGATAGGTAATTACTGGTTAGCCACACATATAAGAGAAGAAAAAAAAAAACAAAAAATTAGGATTCAGAGCAGAATATAAACTCTTCAGACCAGACCTTTCCCTGAAAAGAACAGTAAAGTGTCATAAGAATTATGCCCTCCATGACCATGTGACAACACAACATGTACAACTGGATGCTGTACCTGAAAGTGAAACCTTCCAATATTCTCAGCTCTACCTGACTCAGTCCTTATTAAGGTGGTGGCCGGGCGCAGTGGCTCAAGCCTGTAATCCCAGCACTTTGGGAGGCCGAGACGGGCGGATCACGAGGTCAGGAGATCGAGACCATCCTGGCTAACACGGTGAAACCCCGTCTCTACTAAAAAATACAAAAAACTAGCCGGGCGACGTGGCGGCGCCTGTAGTCCCAGCTACCCGGGAGGCTGAGACAGGAGAATGGCGTGAACCCGGGAGGCGGAGCTTGCAGTGAGCTGAGATCCGGCCATAGCACTCCAGCCTGGGTGACAGAGCGAGACTCCGTCTCAAAAAAAAAAAAAAAAAAAAAAAAAAAAAAAAAAAAAAATTAAGGTGGTATGTCCAGTTCTGCTCCACATTTGAGAACTCATGGATGGAACACTGAATTTTGGGGTAGTTACTGGGAAGAACATTTTACTTATAAAAAGGGATAAACATTAAAACAAACTAATATGAAAAGATGTGACAGGTTTTTTTCTTATAAGTCTTTAAGTTAGATAAATTTTTGGATCCTTCTTAGCTAAGGCTACTGGGTCAGAAGAAAGAGGAATGAGAAGCCTGAGCAAGCATTTTGCCACTGAGATCTCCTTGGTTTAGCTTTCACTATAATAAAATGTGGAAGACTGCCTTACAGAGATGAGGTCTCCCTATGTTGTCCAGGCTGGTCTTGAACTCTGGGACTCAAGTGATCCTCCCACCTTGCACTTCCAAGATGCTGCAATTACTGCGTGAGCCACCGTGCCTGGCTTGCTACCCATTCTTTAAGGTTCTGCTCTAATGCTACTCCACTGAGCAGGCCTCTCCAATGTTGGCACCACCCACTCCCTATCCCCATCAGAATTCTTTCTTCTCGTGCTCCACAGCATTTTCTATTGTCACCTTCTCACACTCTACATCATGGTTAACTGTGTTTGTTTCTATGTCTCCTAACAGGTTGTGAGCTCTTTCAGAGATATATTCTATTTATTTTTGTTTTCCTCCAAACCTAGACAGATCTTGCACATAATAAGTGTACTGGTGTTCAAGAATCATTATGTTTATCACCTCAAGTCTTGGCCATTGTCATCAGAAGCCACATCTTCCACATGTACCTGGTCACACTCCTGTTAAAAGACGAAACACACTACTTCAGTCCAGGGAGTAGGAGTGGTATTACCATCATGACATACCATAAAAAGACCATATACAGTGTCAGGATAATGAAATGCCTTATGGAATCGCTTATGTGTGGGTGATCACTCTCATACCCCTTGCTGTCCAATTCCTTTAAGAACTGATTCACATCCCACAGTCTTCATGAATTCTGTAACTATCCCATCCCTTATTTCTACTCCTATTTCAATATTTCATTTCTCCAATAGCTCATGGGAATAAGCACAAGCTCCCTTACACTTCAAATGTTCTTATGTCCTACACTAGACTGTAAGTCCTATTACAGTGCAGGTCTCTTGGGGCAGGAGCCACATGTCACATCTCCTTTGCATCTCTCTGATCTAGTCCAGTATCCTTATGTAAGTTGTGCCCAGTAAATTTTTATAGACAAAACAGATGCTGGTAGAGTGTGGTATCAAAACCGAGAATGACTGAAATTTCTAACTTCAAAGTCAGGAGTTAGAAGAGGTTATCTAAGTCAATCTCCTCATGTTTTAAAAGTGAGGTGAAATGATTTTCTCAAAGTCACATAATTAGTGAGTGGTAGAAAGAGACTAGAAATAACCTAGGTTTTCTGCTTCTTTTTTTCCCCCTGCTTCTAATCCAAGGTTCTTTCCACCAAGCCCATGCTACTACTACTGACATAAAATGCCGCCCACTGCCTAATTGATGGATGTACTCCTCTGATACCACCTAGGGTACCTGCATCAGAATCCTCTGGGGAAGTTTTTTAAAAATGCATATTCTTGGGTCCATCCCAGACCTACTTGAATCAGAATTTCTGAGAGTGAAGTCCTAGAATCTCCACTTTTAAGAAGCTCCCCAGGTGATTCTTATGCCCCCTAAAGTTGAGAAGCACTGACCTGGGGGGCAGGAACACATTCAGGTCAAATTCTTCACAGAACTTTCAGTCCCTGAGTGAGGACTATGTCTAGAAAATCATTACAAATACAATTGGCAATAATTATTGGCATGTAGTAGGTTTTCAATAAATGTTTGCTGAATAAAAACTATGATGTCCTAATTTATCAACATATGAAGTTGAGGGAAGATTTAAGCATTATGGAGTTTAGACAAAAGTACTGGAACTTAGGGCACTATTAATTTATTGAAGAATTGTCTGTTGAGTAGAACAGACATTTATTTTAAAAGAGATGGGATTACTTTGTGTTGGCTGGGTGCAATGGCTCATGCCAGTAATCCCAGTACTTTGGGAGGCCAAGGTGGGAGGATCACTTGAGCTTAGGAGTTTGAGACCAGCCTGGGCAATAGAGTGAAACCCCATCTCTATTACTAAAAAATAAAATAAAATAAAATAAAAAATAAAAATAAAAAAAAGATTAAAAAAATGATTACTTTGCTTTTTTCTCTTTTTTATTTTTAAAAAGACAGAGTCTCTCTCTGCTGCCCAGGCTGGAGTGCAGTAGTGCAATCTTTGCTCACTGCAACCTGCACCTCCTGGGTTCAAGCAATTCTCCTGCCTCAGCTTCCTGAGTAGCTGGGATTACAGGTGTGCACCACCATGCCCGGCTAATTTTTGTATTTTTGGTAGAGATGGGGTTTCAGCATGGTGCCCAGGCTTGTCTTGAACTCCTGACCTCAAGTGATCTGCCTGCCTCGGCCTCCCAAAGTGCTGAGATTACAGGCGTGAGCCACAATGCCCAGCCTATAAAATCCTATATTATTTTACTTGAAAATTTTCACTCTTTTAAAAACTACGTAAATATGTAGTACACAGCTCAAAATTCAAAGGACATGAAGTGAAAAGTGTGCTCCCTCCCACCTTTGTGTCCTGACAACTCATCCCTCTCCATAGATGGTAATCACTGTTCGTAGTTTCCTGTGTAGGATGATTGCTTAACTGAGGCCCAGAATGAGAACATAACTTTCCCTATGTGAGATTCACATTCTGGTCTTCTGACTCCCTGTCCTGTGCTCCTTCCACTACACCATGTTCACCTCAAAGGTGAACTCAAATGTCAAAGCCAAAAAATTTCACCATGAAGCTCTTAGTGTTTCCTGGTTTTTCCGGCACATAACTATAAAATTATTCTGAATATCAAGGTTAACCTATATATGAACAACAAACATGTATAAAATATGATGGGTTAGAGTAACCATTTATAGATTTGACAAATCAGGAGACTATCCTTTAAGAATGTAAAATGGAAGAAAAGTCAAAATATAATTGAGAGTACAAATAATCAAACTCACTTTATATATATTATTTAATATAGATTATTAAGTTAGAATATTGGTTTATATGTCAGTGTTTTGCCTGATGGGTTGGCCTTTCCCCTAGTACTAGATCACCTTCAAATAAACTAACAAAAATCAAATTTTTGAGCTAATAAAATTGAAGGTCAGAATCAAAACTGTGGTGACTCAACCACAAGTACTATTTCTCTAAGACTATGTATGTATGCCTTAGTGGCCAGCTGGCCTCTCCTTATCCACCCTATCTAACCACATATTTTCTAAATACAGTAAGTAAAAGTTCTAAATAGTTATTGAATAAAATGTCTCACTGAAGCACAGAAACAATTTAAAATGCTTACCTCTAAGTCATTGAAAAATAGATGAGTATCAGCCACTTCAAAAATCATTTCTTCCATTGTTAAACCTGAGCCAATCACTACTGTTGGGTCCTAGAAGACAATAAGAAAAAATCAGCTTGACTTGGTAGTCACAGTCCTTGTTCTAATCTTCAAATTTCAAAATTATTTTAGGTCAAGGTCAAAACACATGAGTTCCCAACTGTGCTTCAAACTATCATTGATGCAATTTCATTCACAGTTATGAGAATCCACAATTGTAAAATAGAGAAGGTATGGACAGTTAAAAATTTCAGGACCTTAGTTTCTAGAAATTAGTAGTTTCATAGAGATAAATGAGGACAGAAAATACATTTTTTTTTTTTTTGAGATGGAGTCTCACTCTGTCACCCAGGCTGGAGTGCAGTGGCATGATCTGGGCTCACTGCAAGCTCTGCCTCCTGGGTTCACGCCATTCGCCTGCCTCAGCCTCCCGAGTAGCTGGGACTATAGGCGCCCGCCACCATGCTCGGCTAATTTTTGGTATTTTTAGTAGAAATGGGGTTTCACCGTGTTAGCCAGGATGGTCTCGATCTCTTGACCTTGTGATCCGCCCACCTCGGCCTCCCAAAGTGCTGGGATTACAGGCGTGAGCCACTGTACCCAGCCAGAAAATATGTGTTTTTTTTTTTTTTTTTTTTTTTTTTTTTTCTGAGGCGGAGTCTCGCTCTGTCACCCAGCCTGGAGTGCAGTGGCCAGATCTCAGCTCACTGCAAGCTCCGCCTCCCGGGTTCACGCCAGTCTCCTGCCTCAGCCTCCCGAGTAGCTGGGACTACAGGCGCTCGCCACCTCGCCCAGCTAGTTTTTTGTATTTTTTTTAGTAGAGACGGGGTTTCACCGGGTTAGCCAGGATGGTCTTGATCTCCTGACCTCGTGATCTGCCTGTCTCGGCCTCCCAAAGTGCTGGGATTACAGGCTTGAGCCACCGTGCCCGGCCCAGAAAATATGTTTTTAAAAAGACACAATGCTGGCCATGCAAGGCAGCTAGCTCACACCTGTAATCTCAGCACTTTGGGAGGTTGAGGTGGGAAGACTGTTTAAGGCTAGGAGTTCTAGACTAGCTGGGGCAACAAAGCAAGACCCCCGTCTCCACAAAAAATAAAATTTGGCTGGGTACAGTGGCTCACGCCTATAATCCTAGCACTTTTGGAGTCCAAGCCCAGGAGTTTGAGACTAGCCCCGGCAACATGGTGAAACCATGTCGCTATAAAAGTTAAAACAGAAACAGCTGGGCATGGTGGTACACACCTGTAGTCCCAGGTACTTGGAAGGCTGAGGTGGGAGAATCACTTGAACCCAAGAAGCAGAGGTTGCAGTAAGCTGAGATTGCACCACTGCACTCCAGCCTGGGTGACACAGTGAGACTCTGTCTCAAAATGTTTGTGTGTGTGTGTGCGCGTGTATTTATACACATATATATCACTGTATATATTTATATAAGATATATACATTATATACACAGTGATATATAATTTATATAAATTACATCACTATATATGTAAATACATTCACATATATGAATATACTTGTTACATTAATATATTATTTTAATATATATTTTATATAATGATATATATAATACAAGATATATATATTATATTTTCACATTCTGGTCTTCTGACTCCCAGTCCTGTGCTCTTCCCATTATATCTTCTTCACCTCAAAGGTGAACTTAAATGTCAAAGCCAAAAATTTCACCATGAAGCTTAGTGTTTGTTTATAATGTAAAAAAAATGTTTTTCATGTAATGATATTATGTGTATATGTAAATACATAAAATTTTTTTTGGCCGGGCACAGTGGCTCACACCTGTAATCCCAGCACTTTGGGAGGCCAAGGTGGGTGGATCACGAGGTCAGGAGATGAAGACCATCCTGGCGAACATGGTGAAACCTCATCTCTACTAAAAATTCTAAAAATTAGCCGGGCGTGGTGGTGGGCACCTGTAGTCCCAGCTACTCGGGGGGCTGAGGCAGGAAAATAATGTGAACCTGGGAGGTGGAGCTTGCAATGAGCCGAGATTGCACCACGGCACTCCAGCCTGGGTGACAGAGCGAGACTCCTTTTTTTTTTTTTGATATGGAG